>NC_085859.1:16062483-16179200 GCF_034702125.1 Engraulis encrasicolus
GGACATTGCCACGAGTGGGATCCGCAAGTTCATTGTTCACATTTTGTAAAGGCCACCATTAGAGACCATTTTTCTGTTGAACATATTTCAAAAATGAGATGACCCTGTGCTGCCCTTTATGAATGGCCCATCACCAGCTCACAGCTAACACTCTAACACCAAGTTATCTGTTGATGCTGGATGTTGTGTTGCATTACGCAACATTGGCCCTGGCGCCTGGAGCTGCACGACGCAACCTTCAGGCTCATGAGATTTGAGACGATTTTATTAAAAGTGTTGGTATGTTAGAGATGAATGAACACATTCTAATGCGAAATGAGGGTCTTAACGTTTAAATGCAACTCATTGCACGTTTTTATGTGCTTCAGAGGCTGAGATATTTAGTTTTTTATTGGCTGAGGGCAACTTTTCTTAAAAAGGGCTTAGGAATTGAACAGCCTTTTTTGCAGGTGCTTTAGGCATCAATGGGTAAAATAACAAACAAACAAACCCATTAAATCCTTCTCTCTCTGCTTTGCTTTTGTCTGTGGAGTGGTGGTGGCTCAGGTGATGGAGTGTCTTAGAGCCTGTTGAGCAAAACTCTTAGCTTGGTGGCAGGGTGGTACCCTGTGTGGCAGCCACTGCCACTGCTGCGTGGGTGAATGTGAGGCATACAAAAGTGCTTTGAGTGCTCAAAGTAGTGGGAGAAAAACTATATAAATGCAGTCCATTAACCAGACCACTGTGTGTGTCCACTGTGTGTATGATTTCTGAGCAAGAAAGAGATTTTTGGATATTTGTCAGTTTTTCAGAGAGAGCCTGCTGAGAGAACCAGCATGCTGCTCTGTCAGATGCTGCAGACTAGTCACTGCTGTCAGATGCTGCAGACTAGTCACTGCTGTCAGATGCTGCAGACTAGTCACTGCTGTCAGATGCTGCAGACTAGTCACTGCTGTCAGATGCTGCAGACTAGTCACTGCTGTCAGATGCTGCAGACTAGTCACTGCTGTCAGATGCTGCAGACTAGTCACTGCTGTCAGATGCTGCAGACTAGTCACTGCTGTCAGATGCTGCAGACTAGTCACTGTTGGCAGATGCTGCAGACTAGTCACTGCTGTCAGATGCTGCAGACTAGTCACTGCTGTCAGATGCTGCAGACTAGTCACTGTTGGCAGATGCTGCAGACTAGTCACTGCTGTCAGATGCTGCAGACTAGTCACTGCTGTCAGATGCTGCAGACTAGTCACTGCTGTCAGATGCTGCAGACTAGTCACTGCTGTCAGATGCTGCAGACTAGTCACTGCTGTCAGATGCTGCAGACTAGTCACTGCTGTCAGATGCTGCAGACTAGTCACTGCTGTCAGATGCTGCAGACTAGTCACTGCTGTCAGATGCTGCAGACTAGTCACTGCTGTCAGATGCTGCAGACTAGTCACTGCTGTCAGATGCTGCAGACTAGTCACTGCTGTCAGATGCTGCAGACTAGTCACTGCTGTCAGATGCTGCAGACTAGTCACTGCTGTCAGATGCTGCAGACTAGTCACTGCTGTCAGATGCTGCAGACTAGTCACTGCTGTCAGATGCTGCAGACTAGTCACTGCTGTCAGATGCTGCAGACTAGTCACTGCTGTCAGATGCTGCAGACTAGTCACTGCTGTCAGATGCTGCAGACTAGTCACTGTTGGCAAAAGGCATTTCCCATTCCCAGGGCTGGACTGGGGCAGAAGTTAGGCTGGGCATTTTCAACCTATGCCAGTGAACCATGTGACAACATGTTTTGTCATCTAATACGAGCTATTTTGACCTCAACAGCCAAAATGAATATTTAAATCTGATTCGGAGAGGTCAACTGAGGCGGAATGAGGACTGATACCTCTACATTGAGGGGGGGACCAGGCCAAAATCATCAACAGTCCACTAGGCAAATGCCCTGTATGCCTTGTGGCCAATCCAGCCCTGCCCATTCCCTCTACTCTGCGCAGTGTGCGCCCATCAATCTCCAACATCCATTCTCCCAGGCAGGCAGCTACAGTACAGCAAAAAAAGCAAATGGCTCAAGTAGTTTCTCCCCAAAGAGTTGTTATGTGATGGACATGTAGGTCAGGGCCCTTTTTGTGCCTCTCAACACAATGCCTTCTGTACCGGAACTTGTGACTGTTGACATATTACCAAAGATTTTCTCTTTTTTATATATATATTTATTTGTCTTTTACAACTTTATTGACGATAGGACAGTTTGAGAGGTGGACAGGAAGCGAATGGGGAGAGAGACGGGGAGGGGCCGGCAAAGGACCCAGGCTGGGAACCCCGGTCAGCCGCATGGCAGACGAGTGCCCTACCATTTGGCCACGGCAGGGCCTCCAACGATTTTCTTAGTAGAGTAAGATGATTCAAACTCTGTCCACCTAATGCAAAAGAGTGTGCTCAAGTTCGGTCTCCTAAGGCAGTGGTTCTTAACCTGGGGTGCGGGCACCCCCTGGGGGTGCGCCAGAGATTCTAAGCGGTGTGCGGAACTTTGTCTGTGTTGAGGTTGTGACCAAAAGTATGCTTGCAAACATTGTAATTAGGCCAAATTAAGACCAAATTAAAACATTTGTTGGTCCCCATTTTAAGTCATTAAGATCAATGTCTCAAGCAAGAATCATTGTAATTAATCACTTCAATCACAAATTTAGTGCGTGGCTTGTCTTCGGCACTGGTAAAGGGGTGCGTTAAGAAAAAAGGTTAAGAACCACTGTCCTAAGGGGTGCGTTGTCCCTTCCTTCTTCTTCTCTTTCTGTGGCATTTGGTGATGGCTTGCATAAGATGTGCGCTGCCGCCATCCACAGTGCCAAGGGAACTCAACGTAAAGCCTCCAAAGGTGATCGAAACGTTGCTCCCAATAAATTAAATCTTTTGCGAGCAGTGTGCAGATTCTTCCCTCCTTCTTTTTTGCCGTTATTTCAAAATGACAGGAAGTGAGGGGGGAGAGAGACAGGGAAGGGTCGGCAAAGAAACCGGGCCAGAATCAAACTCGGGTCAGCTGCGCAGCAGACGAGTGCCCTACCGTTAGTGCCATGGTATAGGCCATCCTTCCCTCCTTCTAGTTATGTAGGCCTGTCATATGACATAGACCAGATTGGGGGGCGCTGTGGCGCAGCATGTTAAGCCCCCCACATTTGGGCTTACATGCCCACCCACGGGGACGCCTGCTTCGAGTCCGGCCGGCGTCATTTCCCGATCCTCCTCTGTCTGTCCTGTCTCTCTGTCTCATTCGCTTCCTGTCACCATCTTTGACTGCCCTGTCAAATAAAGGCACAAAAGCCCCTAAAAAAGAAAAAGAAAAAGACCAGATTACTATAAGAAACTGTAATCAGTATAGTTTGCTAACTTGCTGCTTTTTGGAAGGAGCCATACCAGTGCATTTCAAAAGTGATCACTGATAGGTCTTTCTTTTTCTTCAGCTGTTACGTGAGCAGCTCTTTCCCAGAAAGGTGTGAATGGCAGCAGCATGGACTACAGTAGGCTACAGCACAGTAAGCAACACAAAACCCGGCAACACAAAACCCTTGTCAGCTTTGAAGCGTATTAGCTAAGTGGTTAGTGCATGCCAGAAGCAGCATTATGAGTGAAATTAAGGTGTCATGAATGATGGCATAATACATACTGTAGGATATGAGATAAATGGGATAAAAGAAAACTATTAGTAATAATAAATGCAGGGCTATACTGAGCTTTTGTTTAGCCCCCGTCTCCTCTCAGTGACAGACATCTGAGCTCATTTGTGGAGCCTCACGGTAAGCAGGGCTTGGGAATATCATCTGAAGCAATCCCCTGCACACATGCCCAACCCCCCCCCCCCTCCAATTCGATACATCCAATGTTATGGGGACCCAGTTCTGGGCCCTCCATCTCCCTGGGCCCGGAACAACTGACCCCTTTGCCTCTGCCCCCCCCGTCTGTTGGTGGGCAGTGCCAGCTTTTCCGCTTTTCCGCACAAAAAGCTCAAAATATCATACACGAACTAAAAACAGAGAATGAAACAATAACAGACAGTGGAGGACTTGCGCAAGCGCTGAACAATTACTTTATTAAATCAGTTGAGGATATAGCCAGCACTTCTAACACTAGTGGCTGGCCTGGCCCGACTATGGCTACACATACGGCCCATATGTTAGAACTTAAACAAGTATCAAAAAGTCAAGTAGTACAAATAATTAAAAAGCTAAAAACGACCTACTCCAAAGATCTTTTTAATTTAGATATAGCATTTTTAAAAACACATATTGATGCATTCGCTGACCCGTTGACCCACCTGGTTAACACCTCTATAACAAGTGGGATATTCCCTGAAGCGTGGAAACAAGCTAAGGTTGCCCCAATATTTAAATGTGGTGCTAAGGACCAAGTAACCAACTATCGGCCCATCAGCATCCTGCCTGCCCTATCCAAGGTCCTGGAAAAGGCAGTTGCCACACAACTGATGGAACACCTAGAGGGCAACAAACATTTGCACCCATTACAATTTGGTTTTAGAGCAAAATTCTCCACAGAGAGCGCTAACTGCTTTCTCTTGGAGCAATTTAAATCTTACATAGACAAAGGAAATCTAGTAGGGGCAGTATTTTTAGATTTGAGAAAAGCATTTGACACAGTTAATCATAACATTCTAATATCTAAACTTATTAATTATAATTTAACAGAAAGGACAGTGGCTTGGTTCCAATCATATCTCACAAACCGTGAACAATGTGTTGCCATCGGCAATGCAAAGTCATCACTACAAAAAGTTAAAACGGGCATTCCGCAGGGTTCGGTATTGGGACCGATACTCTTCAGTATGTTCATAAATTATCTCCCTGACTCCTGTCCAGACGCAGGTTTTCAAATGTATGCAGACGATGCTGTTTTATATGCTTATGGTAAAACAGCGGCTGCAGTCTCGCAAAAATTAAATGAACAACTGGAGACTGTAGCTCACTGGCTGAACAGGTCATGTCTAGCACTCAATGTAAGTAAAACAGTGTCAATGTGTTTTTCCTCTGGGAGGTGCACCACGTCCACAATCTTAAACATTAGTATCCTTGACAAACCAATAAATCAGGTTACAGAGGTTAAATACCTTGGCCTAATATTGGATGAACATCTTAGATTTGATAAACATATACAGAAGATCAGCAAAACAGTTAGACTGAACTTATGCACTTTTAGACTAATTAGAGATTGTTTATCATTTGAAGCAGCAAATATATATCTGCATTCAATGATTCTCTCTCACCTTGGCTACTGTATAACTGCATGGTCACAGGCAGGTCTCACAGCAACAAGACCACTGGAGAGACTGTACAATCGTGCTTTAAAAATTCTAGCTAAAAGGCCAATTAGAGCTCATCATTGCGATGTTCAGCGGGATCTGAACATGATGAGCTTTGATAATTATATTGCTTTGTCAAATATCAACCTGATATATAAATGCCTGCATGGTCAAGCCCCTCAAGTGCTCTGTGACCTAACCCAACCTATACAGGCAGTTGGGAGGTCTACCAGGGGGGCTGTAGCAGGGAACTGTAGAATACCCCACCGTAAAACATCCTTTGGTCAGTCCTCGTTTTTAATTAAAGGTCTTAATTTATGGAATAATTTGCCCCCAGAATTCAAGGCCAATCACAGTCATATGTCGTTCAGATGTCAGATGAAGGAATTTCTAAAAAATAACCAGATATGTAATCATGTGTGATTCTATGTGTGTGTTTCTAGAATGTGTGTGTGTGTGTGTGTGTGTGTGTGTGTGTGTGATGGAGGAGGTGCAGTTCAGAGTGTGTGTGTGTGTGTGTGTGTGTGTGTGTGTGTGTGTGTGGTGATGGAGGAGGTGCAGTTGAGTGTGTGTGTGTGTGTGTGTGTGTGTGTGTGTGTGAGGGAGGGAGGTGGGTGGCAGTTGACTATGTGTGTAAGGGGGGGTGCTATTGTACATGTTTTATCAAATTGATTAATTAGTGGATGAATGAGCGAGTGACTGTACATTAATATAGGATTAGGTATGTGTATGTATATTGCCTGTCTTCTTAGATTGAATGAATGCTTGGATGAATGGATAGGTTGTATTTTAAAACAACATTAAAACAGTTTTTTATATTTTACTTTAAAAGCCCTTCTAGGGACGGGCATTGGAAATTAGCCTATGGCTACAAATGCTATGATACTTATCTGTTAGGTTGTTGTACAGCCTACATGATGTGTATTTGTCCCTACTCAAATAAACCATAACTGAACTGAACTGAACTGATCTCACAATTTGTACCCATCAAGCTCACGCTTACACTTACATGTTGTATTGAAATGGCACTGTTAAGCATTGCCAGCTGGAACCTTTTCCAGGCTTTTAGTGTGTGCATTGTGCACTTCCTGACAAACTAATTGCATGCTGTTCAACATCCTCACATTCTGAGCGTCTCTCACTCGCGTGCGCGCGCTCGCTCTCTCTCTCTCTCTCTCTCTCTCTCTCTAGCTCCGAGATTCAATCACACACACACACACACACACACACACACACACACACACACACACACACACACACACACACACACACACACACACACACACACACACACACACACACACACACACACACACCAACTCCATCCAACATGCAATGTGATGGTTTCCTTGTAGTTCATCATAGTTCATGGAGAGATGCTTTCTTTAGACTCAACATGCTGTGGCATGCTGTTTTCATACGCCACGTTTCGATTCCTTGCGACTTCCCTCTGTAAAACACATGTGGAAATGAAAATCTGTGGAACATCCACACATCAGTTCCCAGAAGCAGAAGCACATCAGTCTGGTCTGGTGTATGGAACCATTCACAATAAACATTCACAACACATCCACAAAAAAATAGAAGGAAGTTGAAAATATAAGAAACAGAGACACAAGAGACAGATAAAAACAATGACAGGAAAACAGAAATGAAAGCAATTTGAGACTTTCAGCCTTCAAGAAGCAAGTAAAGACTCTCCTCTTTCGTGACTATCTACTACACTAATGCTTGAGCTGCCCTAGTCCCAGACGAGACTCTTGACATGATGTATATGTGTACTCTACTGAGAAAAAAAAACACTAATCCTAATTTGAATCTGCACTTGTTGTTCCGTATATTTCCTGTGCACTTTGTATCCGCTAGTGATGTTGGCTATAATTATGTCCTCGATTAAGTCAAGTAAGTCGCTTTGGTTATAAAGCATCTGTCAAATGCAATGTAATAAAGGTCTAGGATCTAGGTCTGTACATTAAGTACATGGGCCACTTTCCCCATCATATTCTCTCCTCTCTTAAGAGTCATTTCGTCACATGTTCAAGGAGGTGTGACTGTTAATGAACATCAGTAAGCACCGCTATGCAATGTTGTTATACAGAGACCAATCTTTATCTTTAATCATTGTTCTTTTTTTTAGATAGAGGGCAATATTGACTCACTAGCGTTGACCTCTTCGATGCTCACATCATGAGACCTTCTCATTATATTCTTAGCAGCCCTTATATATTCACAATTATACCATACACATGTATGTATAGTCGATATTTATGAAATAATTGGAGCATACTGTATGTGTTGTGCTCCCTCCCACACACAGTATGCACACATATAAGGTAAAGAGCGTGATGTGCATAAGAGCAACCATCCCCATCATTTTGCACTTCGTATCTTTTTGATGACTTGTTTTTTTAGGTCTATTTTCCAACTGTTTCATTTGGCGTATTTGAGCAATAGTTCCAGATAAACAAAATGGACTCAATAAAAACCTCAAGAAAAAGTAGGCCAATATGTATTGATTCTATGTGGAATTGCTACCAACGTGGCAAGCACACTATAAAACATTAATAACTCAAGTAAAATGCAATATAACCTCAGTACAAGGTTTCACACATCTATAGTCTTTTTGAATTTTGTCAATGATTAATGGGAAGAGGCTACTTTTTTACAGCATTTTACTGTTAAAAAAATAACAGTACCTTTACAGCCTGCTGCCATTCTGTCCTGCTGTCCTGCATAATCACCAAAGAAACGTAACACTATATACAGTAAATAGCAAGGCAGAGGCCTTTTGAAGCAGCAAATAATTACAAAATGCAGTCCAAAAAAATCAACAACTTACATTGAAAAGAGTAATTACTATCTTGTCCAGATGTCAAGGTTTGTCATTCATTCTCTATGGAACTCTGTGTTGCCTTTTGAGATGTTCTCTATGGAACTCTGTGTTGCCTTTTGAGATGCCTTTCTACCACCCCAATGTCATGTTTTTATACAGTATAGCCTACTTCTTGCCTTACCTTCAGGTTTAAAGGTAGACTATGTAATGTGTTGTCATTTATTTTCAAGAATTCATGTTGCTCATTACTAAATGGTGAACTACCTTTTTCAAAGAATGCTTACTGCCACCATCAAATTCAAAATAAGTTTTCATTATGACTGGGAAAATTACACTTTTCATGCATGAAATGATGGATCTTCTCCATGTCTGCAATGTTAGATTTCAAATAATAGGCATTTTAGCGACAAAACCTACTGAACTTTGGTCGTGTAGGCCTAGCCTACTATTAATACCACGAAATTAATATTAATTTATCACCCATTGTACATTTTGGAATAGGCAGCACAGTTGCAATGAGCAGCTAGTTGCAATTTCTACTTTTTTCCGTTTTGAGCATGTGACGTTTATGTGAGTAGGCCCTACTTTAATTTCAGACGTACACAAGTGTATCTGCCTCAGAGAGTAGCAGGAATGGTCTTTAGGAAGAGGAGGTCGGTCCATTGTTGTTTGACAACCCTGAACCCTGAGGTGGCTTATCATTAAAGCAGTGGTTAACAAAGATGTGGAGGTTCCTTTTAGGAAAACCTCTTTTAGCCATAATGTATTATCTGTTAAAGGCAGTGCATTATGGAACTCAATACCATTGCACATAAGGGAATATCCCTCTTCAGCCACCTTCAAGAGACAGATTAAAATGTGACCTTGAGCTCAACAAACATGTACACAGCACTAGTTTGAACCCATACACACGCACACCACTAATACATAGCTCTGCTCTAGGGCCTCTTTCTTTTTATTGCTTTGTATTGTACCATTTCTTTTTTTATCAACAGTTTTTTTTTTTGTACATAATGAATATCTGTGGTAACGGAAGGTCACTCGTCTGCTACGCGGCCGACCTGGGTTCGATTCCGACCCAGGTCCTTTGCCGACCCTTCCCCTTCTCTCTCTCCCCCCAAAACGTTTCCTTTCTCTCTCTTAAACTGTCCTGTCACTATTCAAGTCTAAAAGACCAAAAAAAATCTTTAAAAAAATCTAGCTTGCTTATTTTGGACACCAGATGGAAATTAGTCTGTGTGCTACAATCTGGCACATTTACATGTATGTATGTACCGTATACGGTCATTAAAAATCTTGAAAAATAAAAGTAAAGTAAAGTAAAGTAAGTGCAATCTTCTTAACAGTGAATACATTTAAAATACCGTTCAAATGAGTACATTTTTGGAAAGGAACGCGCCACTATCAACTGGAGCCCATCAAAGAGCCATAAATCCCATCTCTAATACTGCCTGTCCCTGTCACTCTTCAGGCTGAGTAACCTACCCTTCCACTCCGGGATGGACGACGGCATTGGGAGCAGCTGGGCCGACAGCCCGGCCTCCTTCTATGGCCTGTCAGGCTCTCCCTGCACCACGGCAACCGGCCTGGAAGACAACAACAATAATGGCAACAGTAGCAGCAGAATTGGCCAGGTACGATACAATACGATACGATATGATACGATACGATATGATATCGTACGATGCGATAATACTTTATAGTTAGTTTTCAGTGAAATTCATCTTAAAGGGTGGTGTTAAAACATGATGCTGATGGCTAAGTCTGAGCACATACCTGAACTCAATTCGTGCCTTGCATTGAGAAATCCAGCGCTAGTTAGCCGATGCTAACATTGGGCTTTTGCTGTGCTTCATCCAGGCATGAAGTAGCCATCCTTGAAAATCTCTACTTTCCACCCATTTTAACAGGCTACTTAACAGCCGGATTCAGCCTGCGCCACAGCCAGTTTAACATTTACAGAGTGTCAACGCACTACTTTCCCCGGTGGTACTGCACTCTAGGGGCGCCAACGGGTGAGTGCAGACTCCATTCAGATGAATGGGCTGCGCTCTCTCACAGCGCCCTCTAGGTGAACTGCAGGCATGGATTGAGTGAGTTGACACTCTGTAACTGTTAAACTGTCTCTGGCGCAGGCTGTATCCGGCTGTTGCTCAGCCTGTTAGAATAAAACGGAAGAATTGATTGATGTATGAAGGACTGTTTAAGTCTGTTGCGGTTAAAGAAGGGAACCTCCCCCACCTCCTCCACCACCACGGCGGACCGCAGTTCCCAGTTTGAGGGTGTGGAGCTGCTGCAGTCCTTCAAGAGCCTCATCATCCCCTGCTACGGCCTGGTGGTGCTGGTGGCCGTGTTCGATAGCCTCATGCAGTGTCGATGCCGTTGGGCTGGGGGACTGGTCCTTTAGTCCAGCGGTATCGTACTGTGCCACCCATTGCCGAACCAATGTAGTTGACGAGGTCGCACGTTCGCGCCCCGAGGGGGATGAACAGGTGCAAGATGACCTCTGTCACAGTGGTGCCGATTGACCCGGGACGGGAGTGAGGTTTTAGGGGTACGGAGTGTAACGGAGGCTAACTAGCAGAGTTGACATGGAAATTAAGTAAACCTCCCTCCCAAAGCCTCATACTGTGTCGATGCCGGAATAAAGGCAAAAAATATATAAATATAAATATAAATATAAATATAAAAATATATACAGTCCCAAGAAAAAGTTTGTGCACCCTTTGAAATTTCTTACATTTCTGTCAAAATTGATCATAAAACATGGTCTGATCTTCCCGGAAATCTCAAGAAGGAACAATCAGAGTCTGCTTTAATTAATTCCACCCAAACATTTACATATTATCATATTTTTATTGGTCATAAGGCCATAACATTCACAGGAGAGCAAGGCATAAGTAAGTACACCCTTGCATTAAGTAGGTTTTAACCCTCAGTTAGTTGCAATATCCTCAACCAGACTTGTCCTGTAGTTGCACATCAGATTAACAAAACAATCTGTTTGTATCTTGTCTCCCTCTTCTTTAGAGAACTGCCTCTCGTCAGCAAGGTTTGTGGGATGTCTGGAGTGCATAGCTTTCTTGACTTCATGCCATATAATCTCAATTGTTTTTTGTCAGGGCTTTGACTGGGCTATTCCAGAATGCGTATTTCATTATTATGAAGCCATTCTAAAGTCGATTTGCTTCTAAAGTATGGGTTGTTGTCACATTTCAGCACCCATACTCTTGTGTGCTTCAACTGTGTGACAGACTTCCTCATGTTTTTTTCTGTAAAATATCACAATAAACTTGAGTTCATTGTTCCACTGATGATAGCAAACTGTCAAGGGCCTGAGGCAGCAAGGTAGCCGCATATAATGATGCTCCCGCCACCATACTCAGAGGAGGAGATGTAAACAAGAATAGCTAAAAATGTGATTCATTCTGCCAATCTAAAATGAATGGGGTTTCTGTCCAAAAAAAATGTTGCTGCACCTTTGAGGTTTACGAAAAAGCATTTATATGCTTCATAGAATTACTGCAAAATATTTTGTAGACCAACGTTGAAACCAAAGTTGAATTGTTCAGGGGAACACACAATGTCATGTTTAGAGGAGAACTGGAGAACCACACCTTCACCAAAACATCATCTCCACCTTTGAGTATGGTGGCGGGAGCATCATTATATGCGGCTACCTTGGTGCCTCAGGCCCTTCTCAGATTGCTATTATCAGTGGAACAATGAATTAAGAAGTTTATCAAGATATTTTACAGAAAAAAGTGAGGTAGTCTGTCACACAGTTGAAGCACACAAGAGGATGGGTGCTGAAATGTGACAACAACCCATACTTTAGAAGCAAATAGACTTTAGAATGGCTTCATAATAATGAAATACACATTCTGGAATAGCCCAGTCAAAGCCCTGACAAAAACAATTGAGATTATATGGCATGAAGTCAAGAAAGCTATGCACTCCAGACACCACACAAACCTTGCTGACGAGAGGCAGTTTTCTAAAGAAGAGGGAGACCAGATACATCCAGATTGTTTTGTTAATCTGATCTGCAACTACAGGACAAGTCTGGTTGAGGATATTGCAACTAACTGAGGGTTAAAACCTATTGAATGCAAGGGTGTACTTACTTATGCCTTGCTGTCCTGTGAATGTTTACATCTTATGGCCAATGAAAATATGAAAACTTGTACATTTTTGGGTTGAATTAGTTAAAGCAGACTCTGGTTGTTCCTTCTTGTGATTTCCGGGAAGATCAGACCATGCTTTATGACCAATTTTGACAGAAAGGTAAGAAATTTCAAAGGGTGTACAAACTTTTTCCTGGGACTGTACATATCATTATATCTCCTAAACGCTCAGGTGTTTGAGGTGGCCCTGCAGCTGCAGAACGCCTCGTCGTCGGCCTCCTCCTCCACCTCCTCCACCACCACGGCGGACCGCAGTTCCCAGTTTGAGGGCGTGGAGCTGCTGCAGTCCTTTAAGAGCCTCATCATCCCCTGCTACGCCCTGGTGGTGCTGGTCGGCGTGTTCGGCAACTACCTGCTCATCTACGTCATCTGCCACACGCGCAAGGTTTGTGCAGATATTTTATCTACTCTCTCTGGGTTGTGTGTGTGTGTTTCATGTTGTGTGTGTTGTCGTGTGGGTTTTTTTGAGTGGGATCTGGGTGGGGTTGGGTCAGGTGGGTGGGTGAGTGCTTTGTGTTGATTGTGTTGTGTTGTTGTACATGTACGTTGTTCCATTTACTTTGTTGTTGTTTAATAAAGAAACATTTTTGGAGGGAATATAATCGAAATAGTCCCGCTGCCTGGGTTATTGCTTTGTGACGTGCAAGGTTTTCTGTGTGTGTTGCATGTTGTGTGTTGTTATGTGTTTTTTTAGGTGGGATCTGGGTGGGGTTGGGTGGGGGTTGGGTGGGTGGTTGGGTGGGTGGTTGGGTGGGTGGTTTGGGCGGGCGGGCTGAGGGTATTGTGTTGATTGCGTTGTTGTACAGTACATGCATTGTTCCATTCACTTTGTTGTTGTTAAAAGGTGGGGTTGCAGGTATGACATCACAGTGGGGGAACTCCCCCAGGATTCTAAGGTTCTACCAAAGATTCTCTATTCTAAAGCATTAAGAACGTCTCTGGTTCTACATAGATTCTAAGGTTCTACATAGACTCATATACGGTAGAGCCTGGGGAGTCCCCACCGTGATGTCATAATAGTACATATTCTTAAGATGGTTAACCTGCAACCCCACCTTTAATGAAGAAAAATTTGATCCCCCCCAAAAAAAGATGCACAACGTCACCAACTTCTTCATCGGCAACCTGGCCTTCTCTGACATGCTGATGTGCGCCACCTGCGTGCCCTTCAACCTGGCATACGCCTTCAACCCGCGCGGCTGGGTCTTCGGGAAGTTCATGTGCTACCTGGTGTTCCTCATCCAGCCCGTGACCGTCTACGTGTCCGTCTTCACGCTCACCGCCATCGGCATTGACAGGTAAGGAGGTTTGTGTATGTGCGTGAACGTGTGCGTGCGTATGTGTGTGTGTCGGTCTTCACGCTCACCGCCATCGGCATTGACAGGTAAGGAGGTGGGTGGGGCAACCATGTGGGTACCAGAGACAGTAGAATAGATGAGAAGGCTCTCTCTGAGTGGTTCGCATTGTAGCCAATACGCTTGCAGTGCCACATAGTTGGCCAAACCAGGGGTGAGTTTCTCAAAAGGGAAGTTGTTAGCCTGTTAGCAACTTCGGTAGTTGCCAATGGGAAAATGCATTGAAACCAACGAAGTAATGTTGTAAGCAACTTCGGTTTCGAGAAATTCACCCTAGGCAAGTGGAAAATGAATGCTTAAAGATATTTTACTCCAATTTCCAGTCATAAAGTTCATCAATATATATTAAAAAAATCCTGTTAAGACCTATGGCTACAAGAGGCTGTATTATCAATTCTTTGGGGTGTTTAGTTTTTCTAGCAGGGCAGAAGATTACGACCTGTACTGGCTGTCATTCTGCTCTGTGGTGGCATTGCAGCTAGTTGGCGACAACGAGCAACTTCCAGAGGCAGCAAGACTAAGCACATCTCTCTTGCAGCCTTCAAGAAACAACTTAAGACCTTCCTCTTTCGAGAGTATCTACTAGACGAATGCTTGAGCTGGCCTTGCCCCAGGGCAGACTCCTGACATGATGTTTAGTTTAGTTTAGTTTGTGTGTGTGTGTTTGTGTGTGTGTACTCGTTATTTACTCTTTATAAAAAAAATAATAATAATTTTAAAAAAAAAACGAACCCCTCTTTGCAACTGCACTTGTTGTTCTGTATAACTCCTGTGCACTTTGTATTTGCTTGTGATGTTGGCTTGATTATGTCCTCTTTTGAAAGTCGCTTTGGTTATAAAGCGTTTGTCAAATGCAATGTAATAATAATAATAATAATAACTTCCATCTCTGAGCCTTCTCTCAGTTTCTCTGTGGGTGCTTCGTGTGGGTTTTGTTGTGGGCTTCTGTGTGTGTGTGTGTGTGTGTGTGTGTGTGTGTGTGTGTGTGTGTGTGTGTGTGTGTGTGTGTGTGTGTGTGTGTGTGTGTGTGTGTGTGTGTGTGTGTGTGTGTGTGTGTGTGTGTGTGTGTGTGTGATTGAATCTCTGAGCTTTATTCATTTGGAACAAATCTGTTGCGAAATAATTGCTTTTTTTCTTTGACAACCATTTTGTACATTATTTTTTCAAAATTATATCTCCTGGGGTTTAATTGGAGAAGAAAAAGAAACCAAAAGAATAACCCTTGCCTGAAGGATGAATACGAGTTTAACCTCTGATCGTGATTGCTTTTCCTCATACCTTTTGGACATGCAGGCAAAGTTATTCAACAAAGCCTCCAGTCAGAGGCGATTCTAGGAGAAGTTGGATCCCCAAGCCAAAATTCAAAAGAATGAACATTCACGACAAATTGCAACTGCATTTTAAAGTCTTGTTATTTTTGTTATACACCATCTAGTATACGTAGGCTCGGGGGCCCCAAGCGGCTGCCTGCCTGACAAGATGTGCCTCTGCCTCCAGTTAATGTAGAAAAGAAATTCAAGGGCAAGCAGACTAGAGGAATGGTACTTGATAAAAAAATTAAAAAAAAACATTTCATCGGCGGAAATACCTTTAAGTCTGGCCTTCAAACTTTTCAATGTCAACCCAAAATGTATCTGAGTGCGTAACTACTGTGTATACAGTCATAACTAGTCTATTTGACTTTACGCAGTTCTGACACACCAAACTAAACCTTTCAGTCTGGCCTTCAAACTTTTCAAAGGCAACCCAAAATGTATCTGTGTGTAGCCTTGTGCAATTATGTCATACTACAGTATATTCTTCATCCTGGCCTTCAATGCACTGTTATCAGCCCTCCAGGGATGCAAGACATATAGGCAAGCCAGGTTTATTTGTATAGCGTAGTTCCTACACAGGTGCAATTCAATGTCTTTCACATAAAAAAAATAATAAAAAGGTAACACGAAAGACAATCAATAAGGGTAAAGACAGGAGCAAAATGTATGATGAAGGACACCTTCCACTCCAGTCATTCCATATTTGAAAGGGAAACGTCTGTGTTTGATAAAATGCAGGACTGAGAGATTGTGCAAGAATATCTTGTCTCAAGCCATCTGCTTTTTAAATTCCCAGTATGGTAAAAAAAAAAAGCCGCACTCCCGGATCAGTTCCTTGCAGTTTTAATACTGGGTTAGCATGGCAGACAGACAGACGTTTCGGCCTAAGCCTGAAGGACGCTGTTTGCAAACAGCTAAGTTCATGTATGGTGGCGTCGCGCTGAAGAAGGCTTAGGTCGAAACGTCTGTCTGTCTGCCATGCTAACCCAGTATTAAAACTGTAAGAAACTGATCCGGGAGTGCGGCTTTTTTACCATACATGAACTTTGCTGTTTGCTCGCACCCAAAGACCTTATAAGACACTTTTCAGAGTTGAGCGCACTTTCTCTACTAAAAGTTTTAAATTCCCAGGACGTATTTTTTTTATTATTATTATAGTATTTTTCACCTTTCTTGTAATATTTTTTATCACTATTCTACACAGCAGAGAACAGTTGCAACCTTCATTCCACTGCCAATTGTGCAAGCACAGAGCATGTGGCAAATAAAAATCTTATATCTTGTATCGATTTCTTCAATGCTTACACCAGCAATCTTTGTAATGATATTTCAACACTTTGAGCATAGGATCAAATGACCTCTACAGAAGAGTGTTAATTTTGACTCTGTAAGTGTTGAATAGACTCTCATTCAACGCTTGGAAATACAGAGAATCAGCACTCCTCGATAAGTGTGTATTTGGACTTACTCCCATTTAAATTACAGTAGCACCTCCAACTTTACTGTGTACAATCCATCAGATACCACCCGTCAGCAGGGCTGGATTAAGATGGGCTGGGGTCCCTAGGCTACAGGTTACCGGTGGCCCCCGCAAAATGCATCAGAATTTTGCATCAGAATTAACATAGGCATCATCATAATCCCAAGATAGTAATTAAGAATAACACATTTGCAGATGAACTTTTCAATGCTTGCATCTTTTCACAATTCTCCAATTATGGATTACTGATATATTTTATTATCGATCATTGATATCTTTTCCATGATTCCTGCACCCCTTGCCAAATATGCCTCAGTCCACCCCCTGATTTTTGTTGATTTTTGTGTGTAGCTTATAGCAGTTGTGTCATTCTAAACTGTCCAGTCCGACCTTCAGTCTCCTCGATGTGCCCCAACCCCCCCCCCCACACACACACACACACACACACTATAGATATATAGATTCTATATCCTACTGTTCAATGCCTCCCATCAACTAGATAAATGCCTGCCTCTCACTTTGCACAGATATGTAGGCTATTAGTAAACGGCTCAATCTGGCATTCAATCTTTTCAATGTCTACTGTACAATTCACCAGAGGGTTGCGCCTACGGCATCTGCTCTTGGGCATAGATACTATGCTCTTCAATGACTGCCTTCCACTTTGTGCAGATGCATTAGTAAAGGACTCAGTCTGGCCTTCAATGTTTTCAATGTACACCTCACCAGATATGCCAGGGCCCACGCGCTGAAGGGCATAGATGTTGGGCATAGACACTATGCTCTTCAATGTCATTCCCTCTAGATACCAACATTTTCCTGAGTGGCCTAGCGCAGTTGTGTGGTACTAAACTATTCATTCTGGCCTTCAATCTCTACAAAGAATGAATGAATTAATGTATTTGAATGAATGAATGTCTTTATTGTCATTGTACAAGAACAACGAAATACAATGCTGGGCCTACATGCTATGCTGTCGAACATTTATTAAGTGAAGTGTGCTGCCCTTGGTTATATGAGTAGCAAGCAATTTGTGGAGATTCTACATCATCTCACTCACCAAATACTGTTCCAAAGTACATGCTTCAGATTTGTACATTACATTACATTACATTGTGTAACATTACAATCTTACACACTTACAATCGAGGACATAATCATAGCCAACATCACTAGCAGATACGAAATGCATAGGAAATATCCAGAACAACAAATGCAGATCCAAAGTAGGGGCAGACACACATACGGTACGCACATACACATCATGTCAAACAGTCTGGCCTGGGACTGGCCTGGGACAGTTCAAGCATTAGTCTACTCTAGTAGATAGTTTAGTTTAGTTTAGTTTAGTTTATTTAGTTTAGTTCAACAGGGACCATGCACAATACACATTGATTACAGAAGTAAAAAGATGGCTTGTGCCAGATTATAGCTATATAGCTAATTTCCATCTGCAGTCCCTGGACAGGTAAAACAAATATTAAAATACAATAACATAGACAAGATATAAACAAGTAAGCACATCCATAGGCCATAGGTCAAACCCACACACACACACACACACACACACACACACACACACACACACACACACACACACACACACACACACACACACACACACACACACACACACACACACACACACACACACACACACACACACACACTAAAATGGCATACAGTGTGAGTCATATTTTTAAAAAAACATATGATTAATGTTGACAAGACTGGTTGGTTAATATCCATTTTTTCACACCCCTTGAGAAGGCCTGGCCCTGATAATCAGTAATACTTTTTAGGTTACTGGGTAGACCATTCCATGTTTTAGTTGCCCTGAAGGAGAAGGCTGACTGAGCAAAAGCAGTTCGTCGGATTGGGAGACTACAATCACCCCTAATGGTGGATCTTGACGTTCTGCTCATCAATTCAGAGCAGGGTTGAACAAATGTTCTTAGGGGTGGGGGTGCTGCATTGTGAATAATTTTATGGATTAGCCGCAGATCAGAAAATTGTATGATGTTTTCAAGGCTGAGCATATTATACTTGCTCAGTATAGGACAATGGTGGTACTGAAAAGATCTTCTATCTAGGACCTTCAGGGCCTGCTTGTATAGTGAATCAATGGATTTTAAGACAGTCTTGTTGGCCTGGGACCAGCTTGATAAACAATAATGCAGGTGGGACATGATCATAGCATTGACATAAGTCACAGCAGCATCAATACTCAGAGAGTTACGGATATGTCTAAAATTTGATATGCTATACTTTACAGTATTACCCAGCTTTTTAATGTGTTTCTTAAAACTAAGAGTATAATCTAAGGTCACACCTAAATATTTAAACTCATCAACATTATTTAGCTTTGTTCCATCAACATATATGTCTGGAACAACATTTAGTTTAAATCTATTGTGAAAATTCATTGTGACCGTTTTGTTGGTATTTAGTGTGAGACAGGAGGTTTTTAACCACATTGAGACCTTAGTTAGTGTTTGAGTCAATTTGCTGGCCACCTGTACCGGATCTTTGCCGTGTGTAAATAATACAGTGTCGTCAGCATACATCAGTATCTCCACACCCTCACATACAGATGGAAGATCATTTATGTAAGTGCTGAACAACAAAGGTCCCAATATGGAACCTTGTGGCACCCCCATAGAGCATGCTTTTAAGGAAGATATTTTATCATATTTTTTATTATATTTATTTTATAGTCACGAAAGAGGAGAGTCTTCACTTGCTTCTTGAAGGCTGAAAGAGATGTGCCTAGTCTTGCTGCCTCTGGGAGACGATTCCAGCACTGAGGAACAACAACAGAGAACAGTATTGACTGGGAACGCTTAGAGCAAGCAGGCGGCAGAGCCAGGCGTGCTGGATAGGCGTAGTTCTACCAAATCCCACACCCTGATTCGTAGAAATGTCAAGGTTGCTTTTACTGCATCCTTGCCGTTACGAAATACCCAGAAACCTTCACACTTCCACACACGTGTTAGGCTTTTTATTATGTGGGAAAGCTACATATGTGTAGCCTCTTAGTGCAAATGGGGTCCTGCGGGCCTATTCGCTATTTGCTGAAAATACTCATCTACAGCATAACAACATTGCTATGACGGTGCCGAGAGCCTTCAGTAACAGATTAAGACAGACTTTACAATTTTGGTGATAGTAAGGGTATAGCAAAGGTGCTGCGCTAAGGTGTTAAACAAAATATGCATGGTGGATGTTGTTGTTTCCGAGTTGTAAATTGCTTAAAATAATGCAACATAACTTGGTCATTGTTTGTGGTCATGATGTTTGTGTAGCTTTTGACTATGGACATGTTTTGTACTGTTATGAATGGATATCAATGTTCTCATAGTTTTGTTGTTGTTTTCAACTTACAGCATAACAGAAATTTTCCCAAGCAGTTGTGTGTACAGCTTAAAAACCCACGCTTGAAATGCCTTTTGAGGCTTTGAGCCTTGTCTTGCGAGTGTGCGACTTCAATGCTGTGGCGGTCAAGGGCAGCACACTTCTCTTTCAGAATCAGTGTTTTGTCATGCCAATGAGATTCTAGAACCATTCTGTGTAGCTTTTGTGCAGCTACATGTATTTCATTATACCATCTGACCTTCACCTTTTAATCTTTCTGTACAGCCCCTGAAAAAGCGCATCTTCTCAGTGGACATACAGTAGACCATATTGTTGCTGTCAGGCAGAAACCTTGTATCTCCACTTCTCATGGTCTTTTACTCATTTATAGATCACTAGTTTATAGTCATTTAACATAAATAATAAATAATCATTTCAGCATTAAAGTTGGTTATTAAATAATGTATACATGTACTCATGGAGATCGACTGATTTATAGTTAATAATGATGAGTAAAGAACGAATACAAAATAATTTAAAAAATAGTGGAGGTACAAGGTTTCTTCTTGACAGCAACATCGGCTCTTCAATGTTATCCCCACTGTTCTGTGTGGCCTCTGTGAAGTTATATGTTCGTATATCATACTACATTATTCCGCCTGACCTTTAATGTTCCAATGCCTACTACCACCACTAAAGATAAGACCCACCAGTCCACCCCCTGAAGCTCATCTCAGTTGTGTGCTGCGCATCCCAGCCACCAAGCGCAGATACTATGTTGTTCTACGACACCCCCACTAGTAGATGCTAAAATCGTTCTAAATGTCTTTGTATCATTACGTTATATAATAGGACCTACTTAATTATTCAGTCTGACCTTTAATTTCTTCAATGCCAATTCCCGCACTATACGGTCGATTTAACATCTCCCAGATTGTATTTGATCCCTGGGTGATTAATGAACACTGCATTTTTTTGCTGTGCAGCTTCTATACTGTTCAATGCCTACCCCCTGATTGACACTATGTGGTTCAATACCTACTTCCCTATTGTATTGTATTGTATTGTATTGTATTGTATTGTATTGTATTGTATTGTATTGTATTGGGGGAGGGGGGGGCTCTCATGTATTGATGGTGGGGACCCTATCTGGACTTTGCCAAACCATATGGTTGGAGGGCCCTATCAGTGTTTTGTCCTGGGGCCCTTTGAACAAATGTTCCATCACTGCCACTAGATATCAAAATCACTCTCTCTAGCTTAGTAGAGTTCTGTAATACTCAACTAGAATATTCAGTCTGACCAATCTCTTCAATGTCTCTTTTTACCCCCTTTACCAGATACTACGCCACAGTCCACCCCCTGAAGAAGCGCATCTCAGTGATGGGTTGCGCCTATCTCCTGTCCGGCATCTGGCTGCTGTCCTGCGGCCTGGTGGCCCCGGCGCTGGCCCACACCTACCACGTGGAGTTCCGCGACGAAGGCTTCACCATCTGTGAGGAGTTCTGGCTGGGCCAGCAGCGCCAGCGCCTGGCGTACGCCTACAGCATGCTGTTCGTCACCTACGTCCTCCCTCTGTCGGCGCTCTGCACCTCCTACCTGTGCATCTCCGTCAAGCTGCGCAACTGCGTGGTGCCGGGCCACCGCACGCAGAGCCAGGCCGAGGCGCAGCGCGCCCGCAAGCGCAAGACCTTCCGGCTGGTGGCGCTGGTGGTGGCGGCGTTCGGCGGCTGCTGGCTGCCCATTAGCGTCTTCAACGTCGTCCGCGACATCAACATCGACCTGGTCAACAAGCGCTACTTCCTGCTGATCCAGCTGCTGTGCCACCTGTGCGCCATGAGCTCGTCCTGCTGCAACCCCTTCCTGTACGCCTGGCTGCACGACCGCTTCCGCGCCGAGCTGCGCAAGATGCTCACCTGCCGCCGCCGCCACCGCATCGGCATACGGCCGTCCGCGGCCAACCACTGCGCCGCCACGGGTAGCGTGGCACTGTGAGGCGGCGTGTAGTAGACCAGATACAGTACGACCTACGCGAGCGACCCAGGTAGCTGTGGTCGCTGAAGAAGCTTTGCCATGAATCCGCTTTATTCGCTCTGGACGGGACATTGACATGTTTGATTTAGCTAATCACATAACGGCTCTGGCTGGACAGATTGGGACATTCGGAGATATGAACATTCCAATTGGTTTTCAACAAATCACGTCGTAGCTCATTACCATAATATTAGCTTGACTTTAATCACTGAAATTCGCTCTTGTCGTTCAGGTAGCGTAGGTCGACCTGGTATACACATACACATAGCTTGACACTGCCATCGACTGCTGTGCTGTGACACGTGAGGTGCGCTGTGATGTGGTCTGATCATCATCATCATCATCAACTTTCAAATCTCTCAAGACTTGGTCTGACCAAGACCATACCAATTAATGTTTCCCAAATGGCATTGTTGACCCACCTCCCTGGGTTTGCTACTGGTTGACTGGTGTCTGACAAATTTACATTGCTCTTGGCCTGACTAGAAGCAACGCCGAAGCTGATGAGTCACTAGGAGGGTGTGGCCTGGCTACTGTGATGTGGTCGTTGTGGTGGTGGTGAGGTGACACGATGTGCTGTGATTTGATGCCATAGGAGGATGGTGGACACGAGAGGAGCGCTGTGAAGTGGTTGTGGTGCTGACACAGCCATGGCGCTGTGACACAAGTGCGTCGACAACTTAAACACATGGGAATTACGTATGTACGTAAAGTGTAGGCTACGTACAAACCCCAACTCCGATGAAGTTGGGACGTTTGGTAAACAGTGAACAAAATCAAAATGCTATCATTTTCAAAACATTCAATCTATTCATTAGATGGAGAATAGTGAAAAGACAACATATTAAGTGTTAAAACCGAGAAAAAATATTGTTTTGGGGGACATATGTACTCATTTCTAATTTGATAAATCCAACACGTCTCAAAAGAGTTGGGACGGGGATCAGTGAAATTTAGTAAACATCCAAATAAGATAAAACAACAAAGAAGAACATTTCAAAATGAATTGTACTGACGGACAATATACGTGTCCAGGTATAAGATCATCACAGAGAGGCTGAGTCACTCAGAATTAAAGATGCAAAGGGAATAATTACCATAGTTATTACATACATTTTTGAATTCCCTTTGATTTACCAGGATTGAGTGTATATAAGACATATTTTTGTTAATAAAATCATTGTATAGGTTCATGACATCATGAAATATATATTGGCTGTAGTCTCACTCTAATTCATGGAGTGCTAGAGCTATTGAAAATTGACCATATTAAGAATGCTTAATGCGTGCAAATGATACAGGGGTGTAACATTCTCCTAAGCACCTGAGCTCACTTGAAATAGACCCAGAAGACATGGGAAACTGTCCTTTGCTTACAGAAGTCAGCAGAAGTTGTAGAAGTCCATTCTTTTTGACAATAATAGAGCATGGCACATCCTGTGCTACAGTGAAAATGGACCATCCAACTTGTGTTAGTGCTAGCTTCAAAAGTCAGCCTCCATGATGGCATGCGGGTGCAGTAGTGCATTGGTTAAGATGTTCTCACTCATCTGTAGAGTTAAATACAGTGCTGAATGGTATAAATGGGTTTTAAACAGCATGAAAAGCCACTCATGCATTATATTTTGAAGGGAGATCTTCGATTACTGCCACATAGTAAGGTCAAATTGCATTCTCTACTATGTTTTAACAGTTTGGCTCCATCATAAGGACCAGCAGGTGATAAAATGGTGGGTTTTTGGTCAAGACCTGTCACACTGTAAGCAGTACAGAAAGGAAAACATTGCAAAACATGACAAGGAATACACCCACCATTTAAGCTGGTGAAATCATGTCCAAGATAGGAATTAACACTGTTTTTTATATAAAAACATCTCATCGGTTAATGTATTTAACTGTTAAGTGTTGTCTTTTGTTTTGTTTTTAGTCTTCCTCGACATTTGCTGCCATTTATTGTCCCCGTCCCAACTCTTTTGAGACGTGTTGGATTTATCAAATTAGAAATGAGTACATATGTCCCCCAAAACAATATTTTTTCTCGGTTTTAACACTTAATATGTTGTCTTTTCACTATTCTCCATCTAATGAATAGATTGAATGTTTTGAAAATGATAGCATTTTGATTTTATTCACTGTTTACCAAACGTCCCAACTTCATCGGAGTTGGGGTTTGTATATGCCAGGATAGACAGAGACCACACACAAATCTTGAATGATTTCCTAATTCATTGTAAGTGCACCACCAGCCCACAGATTGAATACAGCCCCAAAACAAACATGAGCTATGATGAAAATTTTGGGAAAATGGTGTCATCAGCATCAAGTATTCATGCCCAGCTTTGCAAATACACATTTATGAGTATTCTCAGTCATTGTGTGTGTCCTCTGTCCTCTGCCCTTGACATTTCAGTGACTGTTGTGGAGTTATGTCGCACTATGAAACAAGTAACAGCCTGACACACACACACACACACACACACACACACACACACACACACACACACACACACCACACACACACACACACACACACACACACACACACACACACACCATGTCCACTTTCCGCTGGTGTGACTGCGCCATAATTTCACCAGCAGCAAGATGATCCTCAGCACAAGCTCTTTGACAGGATGGATCAACCTGTACAACAGAGTCAACCTGTACAACACCAAAATACTCTTGTAAGGAAGGTTTTTTTTTGTTGTTTTTTAAATATATTTTTAGGGACTTTTATGCCTTTATGTGATAGGACAGTCTGAGATGGTGACAGGAAGCGAGTGGGACAGAGAGATGGGGTGGGATCAGGAAAAGGCCCCGGCCGGATTCGAACAGGGGTCCCCGTGGGCATGCAAGCCCAAATGTGGGGGGCTTTGCTGCGCCACAGCACCCCGGTAACCATTTTTTTAAATGTATGTATGTATGTATGTACTGTATGTATGTATGTATTTTTTTATTAATTTAATTTATTTATTCACTTATTTATTAATGTATTCATTCATTCTGCATTTAGACCTGATATAAGACTATCTTAGTGTTCCGCACAAGATCATTGTTCAAGATCATTGACAGACAACACGTACCCTTGGAGTCATACAGGGGTCTCGTGCTTTTGGTTGGTTCATCAGAGAATTTGACTGCTTGTATATTTATTTCTTTGTGAAAGGGACAAAAATATTTACCGAATACATTTTATATATATATTTTGGTCTTATTTCCATTCAAAAACGGATGAAAAAAAATGAAATGCTAATCTTTTAACTAAAAAATACAGTGCACCTCAAAATACAGAATCACCACATCATGAATTTTAATACCCTTGTGACTTTGTAAGGCTGAAGGGTTTTAATGTGAACGTTTAACGATTAAGCTTCATGAATTAATTTGAAGAGTTCAGTGATTTTATTATAAAAGGCACGAGTGCACAAGTACCCACAATTATAGACTGTGCAGGATCAAATGTGTGTGTAAGGAATGTATAAAATAATTTGTACAGCTACGGGGCAACTGTGTGTGTGTGTGTGTGTGTGCGTGTGTGTGTGTGCGTGTGTGCGTGCATGAGTGCAGTATTTGTTTCTTAATCTTTCTGCAAAAAATATAAAGTGATAAGCAAACTGTTAAAGTGTGTCTATGAAGTGTTGGGAGATCTTGCTGAATATGTTTTGTACATGTTGTGAAATCCTGTACAGTTATACGGTACATTGCACAGTAGTCATGTGTTGCAAAGTGAAAACCATGCGCTCCAACTTCATCAACATGTGAAAGGACCGCCTGTGGAGAAACACCTGCATTTTCTGTTGTAATTATATTCGTCGTTACATTATTTCTACAACAACAATCAGCCATTCTCCTGAAGTGCCAAATTGAGGCATGTTCAATGTTCTCAAGATGTCTTATTTCAATAAGAATGTAGTTTTGATTGTAGGCTACATGGACACCCGGTGGGTATGAAAACCCATTACCTTGCAGCTAATAAGCATTCCGTTGCCAACCTGACGATGAAGGAACAGACGGAAAATCTTTTTCAACTCTATAATGAGATGGGTCTGGCATGCCCATTACATGAAGTACAATTTTCACTGAACCGTGACATTCGTCAGAGATAATGCATAGAGAAAAGAGATGTGTGTTGGGGAGGTGATTAAAGCAACAGCAAGATCAAAGCTATGCATGTACGGTGAAGGGGCTTTATCTTTTCTCATATTGTGTGAGGTGTTTTTAGCCTCATCTTGCAGGGCCCCTGCGAAGGTTTTTTGAGGCCCTAAGCATGACTGATCAGGAGGCCCCCATAATAATTTAATAATAATAATAATAATTCACTAACTAATAAATATACATATGTTTTGTTATGTAATTCAATATTTTTCCATGACGTTTTTTAGTCAATCTCATTTAAAGAGGCTCCAAGTTTGGGGGCAAAGTGGTTGGTGCCCCAAGCAGTGGTAGGTGCCCTACGCACTCTGCGTACTCTGCTTATGCGTTGCGGCGGCCCTGCTCACCTTGTGTGTGTTGGGTCTTACAGCCCATCAAGCAGATGTGTTTTGGGTCAAGCAATTCCATTTTCCTTTCAACGAGTAATGGCTGCGAAGGCCAAGCTATTTTGTTCTTCTCAAAGTGGGTTGTAATCATACAGGCAGACAGTGAAACCCATTTACGTAAATGTGTATTGTAGACTTACGTACATGTGATGATAATAGCAAAAGGGGCTGCAATTTAGCGGTGACATTTGCATAATTTTGCGTCATTGCCATAGTGTACATTGAAGGCTCATACACGTTGACAAAAGCAAATGTATTAAAAAAAAATCTAATTTCTATTTTCTATTTGATCTCTGGGTGAATGAACAGTGTTATTACTGTTACATTACTTGCAGACAATGTTATTTGGGAAAATAAAATGTTTGTTCCATGCCTTGCTCATTATTGCAAATGCATTGAAGTGAGATATTCAACTAAACTTTTTCCATGACAACTATATTGGTGTATCAACTCAGGTAAAGAGTGGAGGACAACATATTTTTTATGCTGGTTGCTAATCTGTAATTAAAACGAATTACACCGCACTCACGATTAAAAGGTGCCAAACAGAAACGAAAACCGAATGAAAATTGCCTGCACATTTAAATCCTTTTTTTTTCTTTTAATGGCCAAGCTTTCAGTCTAGTGACCTTCCAACAACTGATCTCTGAGGAAGGTCACGAGACCGAAAGCATGGCCATTAAAGGTGCTCTCTGTAGGATTTTGGTATTGCAACTATGCTGCTCATTGAAATTGTGCTGCCTATTGCTAAATGTTTCCTTTTCATGAATGTTTACTAAATAATAAAGTAGTATTTGACTAATATAACCAAAGTACAGTAAGTTTTGCAACTAATAATGTATCTTTCTGGAAATTCAAAATGGCAGACAATGGAGGAGATCCACCTTTTCATGTACGAAAAGTGCAATTTTCCCGGTCATGAGGAATACTTAAAATTTGATGGAGGTGGTATGTAGCCTAAGTGAAAAGTGTAACATTTGTGAATGGGCAGCATGAATTCTGGAAAGGAACTGCTTCAAATATTGCACAGTGCACCTTTAAAAGAAAACAAAAGCGTGTGTGCAGACATTTCTCATTCACACGCTGGTTGCTAATAAAACATCATTTTTTTTGTGATGCATGGTGTCTTTACTTTTGCCATCCTACCAAGGCCAACCAGGCCAGCTTTATAGGGAAAGGGGAACAAGCACACTGAGTCCTAAAATTGGTTATTACATAAATGTCCAGACAGATCGCAGAGTGAACATGCATTGCTCACATCAGAACATGGAAAGAAAAAAAAAAGATTGAAAGAGAAGGAAGACTTCCTTTTCCCCACGTGTCTCCATCCTCTCTGCTCATTCAGTCTGTCCATCTTTTATACTCTCGTCTCAGGCCAGGTTCGTTAGATGGGCCCTGTTCAATGGCGGACGTTCACACAGATCAAAGTGCACCTCCAGATGAGCAGCTTTGATAATGAGCTCGGTGACTCAGCGGTGCTTCTCTGCGCTTGGGTTTTTAGGCAGGCAGGTAGCAGACATGGTGGTGTGGTGTGGCACACGCGCACACACACGCACACGCACACACACACACACACACACACACACACACACACACACACACACACACACACACACACACACACACACACACACACAGGGCCGCTGACAGCTTTCACCGGGCCAGGAACAGAGTCAGAGTCATCTGGAACAAAGTCATCTGAAAGTCCCACCCCCCACCCCCCACCCAATACATACTATGAGAACCATATTCTGTGCTCCCTGGGCCTGGGACAACTGACCCCTTGACCCCCCCTGTCGGCTTTCCTGCACACAAACACACACACACACACACACACACACACACACACACACACACACACACACACACACACACACACACACACACACACACACACACACAAATTACTCAAGCGCACCAACCAATTCCAAGCACTCTGTTCAAAAGAGCACGTAGCCTTGTCTGGTGGCTACGCCTTGCCTGGCACATCCCTCTGTTGTCCATGTAATGAATGTAGTGAAGCATACCCATCAGGTCCTGGACCCTGGCAGTGCTCAGTACACACACACACACACACACACACACACACACACACACACACACACACACACACACACACACACACACACACACACACACACACACACACACACACACACACGTGTGTTACATGTGGCCAGGAGTTCAAAGTCATTTATTTCATATTTGTACCTTGTAATACTCAATGCAGGCTTGCTGAAAAATATTGTAAAGGCGGTCTCGTCTGTGCACTTGGCTGTGCACATGTCTCTGTGATGACGATACGCAATGTTCCGTCCAGATGAATAATCCAAGCAGGGGCAGAGCTATAGGTATCGGCGAGCAGGGCATTTGCCCCCAGGGCCAAGGGCCCTCTTATATTGGTTGTGGGGGCCCTATTGTGACCTTAGCAGGCCGTATGGGGGGCCCTATAAGTGCCTTACCCTGTGGCCCTGTGTGCGCAATTGTTCCGCCATTGCATCCAAGCCAGTTATTTTTCTTTTCTACAATCAGGAGCTGCATTGATTGTGTGTGTGAATGTCTTCAAAGAATGTGTTCAAATGAGTTCAAATGGGATTGTAGGCAGTCTTGTGTTTTATGTAAATCATTTGGTGGATAAAGGTGTGATTGCTAGCTAGGCCTTGCCCTCCTATTGACGCAACACCTTCAGCGTTGCTTCTAGTCGGACCAAGAGCAATACAATATCGTTTCTGAGCTCCCGAAAAATCGGGAACACCTCCCACTTTGTCAGGAAGTATACCACCATTAGCAAACCAAGGGAAGCATGTCGACCATGCTATTTGGGAAATGTTAATTGTTATGCTCTTGGTCAGACCAACTCTGGAAGAGATTTGAAAGTCGATGATAATCAGGCTGTGATTGCTACAAGGTTTCCTATTGAACAGATTCCAACACTTATTATTATTAAGACTGAAGTCTAGCCTAACAACAACTACTCAGTATACTGCAATCATATGACAATAGAATATACATAATGCCTATACTGATTATATGTAAGGGCTAACGTTCGGCGAGAAGGTCGCTACCGTGGAATAGTAGCACGACAGAGAGAATCTTTAGACCCCGACACGGAGCGGAGGGGTCTTGTTAAGCGGGCTTGCGGAGCAAGGACCATGCAGAGCATGGCCCTTGCAGAGCAAGGCCCGATTATAGTAATCTCTAAGTCCTGTTTTTTATTATCGTTCTTGTGCAGGGCCGTAAAATAGAAAATGGATCTCCTCCTAGGCCTTTCGAGATAGAGACACCGTTCAAACACTAAAACGACCGGCTCGGCTTGGAGATCTCGTATAGTTATAGGCTTCTCCGTGTCTCTTGTCGTTTTCCCGTTTTTGGCGATTTAGTGAAAGCCTGGGTCCCCATTCAAAACCATGGTGGAACCTTCATGAACGACAGTTCCGCCACTCTAGAGATTAGAGTGTAGGAGGCTTTTTCGGTCATAAAACATCAACACTTTCACCTAGAAGTTTAGTTGACGCGTTGTTAGCGAGCTCTATGGGATGTCTCCAAATTGTCAAAGTTTCATCTCCCAACTCCCAATACTTTTTAAATGGTAGGTTTGTAAAAAAAAACAGGCCTGGGTCTATGGAGAATCCCAGTCTTTCGAAAAGTGCATTTTTCAAGAGATCAGCGCATGTCCCACACGGAGGTCCATTTGTGCCTGAAAAATGTAACCTATAAACTTCATTCAAAGACTGTTAGAGAGATCACAAGCATGACTCCGATCTGTGAAAAGGACACGTGCCAACTCCTTTTAGTTTTTTTACAACGATGTTGTAAAGACAAAAAACTCATTCTCATTTTCTCCCCAGTTTAGAGCTCGATACTAACTGTCTTTCAGTCAATCACAACAGGTGCAGCCAGTGAAGGGTTCCATTTCAACTGTCACTGTCTCAAGATTCTATTCTTAACGAGCAGGTGCGAGCAACCATTCTAGAAGTCTATTGTTCAGCTCTGCAATGCAATGTAATATAGTCTTGATGGACTATGCATGACAATTAGCTGCTTGGCTTAGTGGTAATGCATGCCGCTGCATTAGAGATATGGAGGTTGAGGGTTCGAATCCCACCCGAAGCCATGTTGATTTTCTAAATTATATCATATGCAGCGTTCCTTGGCCGACTTAAAATGCCATGTATATAATTTAGTATGGATGGCAAATGTGCTGAATTACAGATATTGAGGTTGGGGGTTCGAAACCCAGTCAAAGCCATGTTGATTTTCAAAATTATATCATATGCAGTGTTCCTTGGCCAACTTAAAATGCCATGTATGTCATTTAGTATGCATGGCAAATGTGCTGGATTACAGATATTGAGGTTGGGGGTTCGAATCCCAGTCAAAGCCATGTTGATTTTCAAAATTATATCATATGCAGTGTTCCTTGGCCAACTTAAAATGCCATGTATGTCATTTAGTATGAATGGCAAATGTGCTGAATTAGGGATATGGGGGTTGGAGGTTCGAACCCCAGTCGAAGCCATGTTGATTTTCAAAATGATATAATAATAATAATAATAATAATAATTGTATTTGTATAGCACTGTGTCATACAAGGCATGTAACTCAAAGTGCTTAACAAATGGGAAAAAACATTGTTAGAGATAGATTTAAAAGGAGAGGTATAGAGGAGAGGCAGAAAAAGCAAGAAGGCAGAGGAAGAAGAGATAGACAGAGAATGTAGAGTCATAAGGTCAACGTAGGTTAGGACCAGGATTCTTAGATGTGTAGGGTCCATAGTGGCTGGGCCTATCATAAGACATAGATAGTCACACAGAGATTGGGCGCTCAGGTGCGGCCCCTGGTGGCATCAGGGGTGAGGAAAAACTCCCTTTCGCTTGATTCATAGTTTGTGAGGGGTAAAAAAAGCTCGGTGAGGTCTGAGAAAAAAGACCCCCTGTAGTCAGGAAGAAACCTCAGGCAGAGACCAGCGGCCACCTAGGGGAGCCCCCTGCCAGGGCTGGATTGCGAGTAGTAAGGGTGCTGCGGCGGCTGGGACACTATGACGCCTTGGCAGCTAGGAGTTGGCAAGGATGAAGAGGTGGGTCTTCAGCTGCTTCTTAAAGGAGTCGACGGAGGTGGCTGATCGGATCTCGATGGGGAGGGCGTTCCATCTCTTGGGCGCATAGCAGGCAAACGCGGCGTCGCCGATCTTCTTCTGCGGGGGGGTGGGGGTCCTTAGCAGCTTGGCATCAGTGGACCTGAGAGCTCGAGCAGGGGCATAAAAAGAGAGCATGTCTGAGATATAGCTAGGGGCAAGTCCATTTAATGCTTTAAATACTGTGAGCAGAATCTTAAAGTCGATTCTGTATGAGACAGGTAACCAGTGCAGGTCTGCCAAGACAGGAGAGATGTGCTCTCTCATTCTGGTTCTTGTTAGGATTCTTGCCGCAGAGTTTTGAATGAGTTGCAATTTGTCAATTAATTTTTTTGGGAGACCAGAGAAGAGAGCATTGCAGTAGTCTATCCTACTGGTGACAAAGGCATGAATAAGTTTCTCAGCGTCTTGTCGGGGGGCCAAGCCGCGCACTTTGTTGACATTTCTAAGATGGAAAAAAGCAGATTTTGTTATCTTGTTGATGTGAGGCTCAAAGCTCAAATCCGAGTCTATGACCACACCTAGGCTAGTAACCTTATCTTTAATGTGTATGCTTAGGTCACCTAGGCTTGAGTGGAGTTTTGCACGTTTTTTCTTAGGCCCAATGAGCAACACTTCAGTTTTATCTTCATTTAATTTTAGGAAGTTACTGTTCATCCAATCTGTAATGGCAGACATGCATTTAGTCAAGGCATGAATGGCAGTGGTTTGGCTAGGCTCGACAGAGATATATAGTTGAGTGTCATCGGCATAGCTATGAAAATCAACATTGTGCTCTCTGATGATGGAGCCCAGGGGCAACATATAGAGAGAGAAGAGGATATCATATGCAGTGTTCCTTAGCCAACTTCAAATATCATGTATTGTATGTCATTTAATATTAATGGCAAAGGGGTTGGATTACAGATATGGAGGTTGTGAGTTCTAATCCCGCTCGAAGCCATGTTGATTTTCAAAATTATATCATATGCAGTGTTCCTTAGCCAACTTAAAATACCATGTATGTCATTTAGTATATCCCCAAAACGCAGAGCTACAACACTTTCAAGATGGCTGAATCCAAGATGGCTGAATTGTTTGGCCCATAACTTCTGACTGGGTGGTGTGATGTAAGGATCTATTTTATTATGCGCAGTCATACATTAATGTGTTACACCCCGTATATAAGTTACATCACCTGTGTATCATATCAGTGTTGTGTATGCGCAGTAACAAGAGAACCTGTAATACATGCCACTCAGTTTGAAGTCACAGATAAAGAAGTCAATGGAAATCAGCTTCGAGTTGTTTCATTATAACTTCACAACTTCACATGGTGTCAGAAGCTAAGGAATGGCGAAATTCCATCCTCCAGAAAGCTTTGAATTCAACCATCCTGAGCGTTGGCCGGAATGGAAGCAACGTTTTTCCCGCTACAGGACTGCGGTGAAATTAAACAAAGAGGAAGACGAGGTACAAGTATCTACTTTGATTTATGCACTCGGAAAGGAGGCAGAACAGATCTTTAGTACATTCGTTTTCGAAGAAGGAGAAGAAGAGGCTTACTATGATAGTGTGTTAGGAAAGTTTGACAACTATTTTGTGCCTCAAGTTAACGTGATACACGAGCGCGCACGATTCCACCTGCGTGTTCAGAAGCCAGGCGAATCCGCTGAGGAGTACATTCGCAGCCTTCATGAACTAGCCCAGACGTGTGCATTCGCAAATGTGAAGGATGAGAACATCCGCGACAGGCTTGTGGTCGGAATTATAGATAAAGAACTGTCTGAAAATATGCAATTAATGCCGAAGCTAACGTTGAGCACAGCAGTGGAACTAGTGCGACAATCGGAACAAGTGAAAGAACACATCAGTGAACAAACAGCTAGCAACAGTGCTCATGTGAACGAGGTGGCACGACAGCGACAACAGCAGCAGCAGAAGGGAAAGTGGAAACCCAAAAGCGGACACGGACAAGCCAACAAGCAACAGAAAGAAAGCACTGGTGAGTGGAAATGCAAAAGATGTGGCAGAAGCCATGGGAGGAATGATTGCCCAGCTAAAAATGCAACATGCAGACGGTGCAATAAAAACGGACATTTTGCAATAGTGTGCCGCACCCTAGAGATCAATGATGTTTGTGTACCACAAGATGGCGCCGTTGCCACACATTTCCTAGGTGAGACCAGGGATGTGCAGGAAAACAGTGCATGGACTATTACTCTCCCAATACTTGACACTGCTGTTGATTTCAAAATCGATACTGGGGCTGATATCAGTGTAATTTCTGAAAAGACATTATTAAGCCTGAAATGCAAACCTAAATTGACAAAAGTGACAGCCAAGTTAGAGAGCCCAGGAGGGAAACTACAGTGCAAAGGGCAGTTTACTGTCACAACTACTGTGAAGAACAAGCCATTTAAGATAAAGCTGTTCGTAGTGAGTGGATCCTCTGTGAACAACCTCCTAGGACGCGGAGCATCAGTCGCGATGGGCTTTGTCAAAAGGCTGGACGAGCTCAGCTCAGCAGTCCCAACAGACATAGGTCTGCTGAAAATTAAGCCAATTCGGATTTGCTTGAAAGACAATGCTGTCCCATACAGTGTCACAACGGCCAGAAGGATTTCTGTGCCAATGCTTTCCAGAGTCAAGCTGGAGTTAGAAAGAATGATGGCAGCTGGTGTAATAGAGGAGATAAAAGAGCCAACTGAATGGTGTGCGCCGATGGTGGCGGTCCCCAAGAAAAATGGACAAATTCGGATTTGTGTAGATCTCAAACAGCTCAATAAAGCCGTAAAGAGAGAGAAATACATGCTCCCCACCATTGACGAAATCCTACCAAGGCTAGCAGAAGCCAAAGTCTTTTCACTCCTCGACGCAGCCAGTGGCTTCTGGCAGTTGCCTTTACATGAGGACAGTGCAAAGCTGACTACGTTCTTAACACCATTTGGCAGGTACTACTTCCGACGCTTGCCTTTCGGAATTACAAGTGCGCCAGAGATTTTCCAGAGAGAAATGGCAGAGCTCCTAAAAGACCAAGAGGGAGTAGCAGTTTTCATGGATGATATTTTAGTGTACGGAAACACAGCAGAGCAACATGAACAAAGACTTCAGAGTGCATTACGCACCATCGAGAATGCAGGACTAAAATTGAACAATGAAAAGTGTCTGCTGAGACAGAGCCAGCTCTGCTACTTAGGGCACGTGATCGACAGCAATGGCATACGTCCTGACAATGCCAAGATCGACGCCATAACCCAGCTACAGCCACCTGAGGATGTTTCTGACCTGAGGCGGATGCTAGGCATGGTCCATTACTTGGGCAGGTACGTTCCACACCTGTCTGAGGTCACAAGGCCACTCAACGAGCTCCTGAGAAAAGACACAGCATGGACCTGGGGCCCGGCTCAAGATGAAGCATTCCACAAGGTAAAAGTCCTAATCACAGAATCACCTGTTTTGGCATTCTATGATGTCACTAAGAAAACAATTGTTAGTGCTGACGCCAGTAGTTATGGACTGGGCGGTGTCATCCTACAGGAGCACCAGGGTGTACTGAAGCCAATAGCCTACTGCTCAAGAGTGCTTACAGATGCTGAGAAAAGATACGCACAAATTGAGAAGGAGTGCTTAGCCTCTGTATGGGCGTGCGAAAAGTTCTCCAGATTCCTGTATGGCCTAGGAAGCTTCACCCTCCAAACTGACCATAAACCACTCGTCCCGTTAATAAATGCCAAGGACCTTGACGCAGTCCCACTCAGGTGTCAGAGATTGCTAATGAGAATGATGCGTTACAATCCAGTTGCAGTGTATGTGCCTGGCAAAGAGCTAATTGTAGCCGACGCGCTTTCAAGAAGCCCCCAACCTGTCATCACTGCGGAGGTCAGTGAGCTGATCGAGGAGGTGGAGGCGTATGAGGAAGCAGTCAGCAGCGCATGGCCCATCTCGCCCACCAGATTGGACATTGTTAGGGCAGAGACAAAGAAAGATGCAGATATGGAAAAGGTGAGACACTATATCAGGGCCGGCTGGCCCAAGTATGCTGCTAATGTCCCTCATGCAGTGAAGCCGTACTTCAGTGAGAGACCCCACCTGTCCATCTCCAAGGGGCTAGTGCTCTATGGTGACAGAATTGTCATACCCCAAAGCATGCGCACTGACATTTTACAAAAGATTCACAGCGGACATCAGGGCATCGTGAAGTGCCGTGAGAGGGTGCAGATGAGCGTCTGGTGGCCCGCCATAGGACAAGACATTCAGCAGATAGTCAGCAGCTGCAACGACTGTCGAGAGTCACGACCTACACAGAGAAAAGAACCGCTGCTGACCACCCCGCTGCCTGCCCGTCCGTGGGAAAGAGTGGGAGCGGACATATGTGAGTTGAACAAGCAATACTATCTAGTTGCTATAGACTACTTCTCTAGATATATAGAGATTGCACATCTTCCTAACTTATCTGGTGAGACAACCCGTGCCAGACTAAAGTGCATATTCGCAAGATGGGGCTGTCCTTCCGTCTTAATTACAGACAACGGCCCACAATTTAGTGGCCGAGCATTTCAGCAGTTTGCAAAGGACTATAACTTTCAACACATTACAACCAGTCCCCATTACCCTCAGGCTAATGGTGAAGCAGAAAGGGCTGTACAGACCGCAAAGAAAATTCTGAAACAGTCTGACCCTTTTGCAGCTCTGCTGAGCTACCGATCTACTCCTCTCCAGGCCACAGGCGCGAGCCCAGCGCAGCTCATCATGGGGAGGCAGATCAGGACACCGATCCCCACACTGGAATCAAACCTACAGCCTGCCTGGCCCGACCTGCACAAGGTGAAACAGGCAGACGCCAAAGCCAAAGCAAGCTACAGGCGCAACTTCAACAAAAGACACAATGTCAAAGACTTACCTGAGCTTAGTCCTGGAACCACAGTTGCCCTGAAGCTTGACAGCGAGTGTTTTGCTCACTCTGGCCGAGCAAATGGGAGGTCTCTCGCTACATTTTCAATTGAACAATCAAACTATTTAACAGGGGGTGAATTAGTGGGAGGTTCACTTTACCTGATTGGTGCAGTGGGTAGCTGCTAATTTGTGGGTAGCCAGTGGTGTTTGCATGTGAAATCCAAGTAGTCCGGTATTGTCCAATTAGGTACGGAACACAAACTATAAGTAGGAGCGCGCATTGTTGCTGGCGCATGCTGTCATGTCAAGAGGGCGATATGCCAACGGTAAGATGTTCCTGTTTCCTCATAACTTTGACTCTGCTGTTTAAGTTGTTGGTATGCTGCAATTATGTATTTGTAGGCCTATGCTTGGTTAAACACTGCGCTGGGCGCATTAATAATAACATTTGTAGTCCAGTGTTTGAAGTTAAGAGTTGAGAAATCTGCGTAACGCTATCAGCAATGTTTGATTCTAGCGCTTCCTCGCTTTGAAACGCTATAGCGTGTACCGCGTGTGCAGCATATGAATTGTGGGTAATGTAGTCGATTGACTCCCTTCCTGTTTGTGGAGGTAATTAGATGTCTGTATAGTTTGGCTCTATTACTTTACTCCATGCATTGCACCCTTAGTTTATGTATTGTAAATAACTAGTTTTGTACTGAAATATTACTTTGTGGCTTTATTGGCTTGGTAAATACATGTGTTCAGTAAATAAGGTAATTGTTAATGCATTGGTAAATGGGTTTACTATTTTGTGGCTATTGCAAGTTTAACCCTTTCATCTATTAATGCTAATTGTGTTGGTCCTTGCAATTTAATGGGTACTGTAAAATGATGGTCATCTGGAAAATGCCCTTGATGTTTACATTTCCTGCCTTTCTCTACTGTTGGTGTTTTGTATAGGAAATGTGTTGTTACTTAGTACAAAGGCAAATCCTGTTTCTAGTACTTAATACCGAATCTATTTGTAGTTAATGAATGTGCTGTTTAGTTGTCATTTCAAAGATGTGTATATAGTATGAATCAATATTTGTAAACAAAGACTTAAATATTGCTGTATTTTCACTATTGGTGTTTCATGGTGGCATTTTGCTCTTTCCTTCAGGTTTATAACCTGCAAAGTTGGAGTAATGGAAAAGAAATAAAACAACCCAACTGAGTTATAACGTCTTATGAGCTCTCTTGACTGCCCTTTCGGTGGGATTTGAAAGTGAACCGAACAGTTATAAACCGAGGTGCCATCCCGTTGGATTAACAAGCCAAGAAGAGGAGGAAGAGGAAAACCCTCCAGAAATATCCACTTCTTCAGGCAACAAAATGGAGTCGACTGAAATTGCAGTCTTGAAAGAAAAGTTTTCAACAGCACAGACAGTGTTCTGCAAAAAAGCTAACAGACTGTCAGTAGCTGTAGATATCCCAGAGAAGGAGGTATTTATTAAAGACATTGGAGAACTCTGCATAGAATTCAGCAGATTGTATGATGCTGGCTGGGACTATATTGAAGCTCTAGGAGAAAGTGAAGACGAGAATGGAGAAGCAGCACAGGCAAGGGAAAAAATAACCAAGTGCCTCGCTTCATGCGTTGAGTCACTTCAGCTCGCTAGAGAGACATTATGGTCAAAGTATGCCAGTGATGAGATCCAGCTTTATGCTGATAGTGCAGAGAAAGAATGTGTTGAGACAGAGAGTGTAAAAGTGCAAGGATTGCCAGTAACAAAATTTGAAGCCATGAGAGTCAGCGTGCTGAAGAAGATCCACATGCTTGAGGAAAAGGTGTTGGAATGGGAGCACCTCATCCCTGGTAAATCTACATCGTCAAAACGACTGCTGTATAAACTGGGGAACAGGCTTCGTGACTGGGAGAAAAAATGGAAATGGTCAAATTGCAGCACCCCCAAGAAGGCGTCGGGTGGCGCTGGTGTGCGGCCGACCTCCAATGCTTCCAGCAGCGAAGACGCTCCACCCTCTGATGAGCCCACACCCTCTAAAACCCAGAACAGCCTAGTCAAAGAGGTTGTTGGCCCCAACTCTGGTTGGCTTGGGGCAAGTAACCCAACTCTGCACCATCCCATTGAACCTGGCATCCCGAAGGCGACAAGAGCACCACAGGCAGTGGGCACAGCTGCAGCGCTACAAACGGGTGAACACTCAGCAAACGGTGAAGTTGAGGACATCAAGGCAAGTCTGCAATTAATTGAACACACAATCACTAGCTTAGTAAAAGATAGCATTGCAAAGCAGACAGAAGATGAAAACTTAACAACCAGGGATGTCCACCCACAGCAAGCAAAGTCCAGCTCTCACCTCCTCCTCGCAAATTCTGCCTCCTCAATTCTTCCCATTCCAGTAGACACCACTGCATGGCCGCAAGCAAGTGAGCACTCGGCCACCAGCGATGTCCACATGCAGGAAGCCAAATCAGGCCCTGCATTTCCCCTTCTGCCAAGGCCAATGAACCAGGCCGAAATAGCAGAGGGGTCTGACATTGGAAAAGAAGTTCCTCCAGCCAAAGAGCCTGCACCAACTGAGCCAGCTGTCAAGTATACCCCAACGAAGTCAGCTAGTGAGACAGAGTCTGGTGACTATTGTGGTCAGTCAGAGGAAGGACCAAAAAGGCCCTCTGTCGCTGAAGATTCTGGGAGACAGAGTAGAAAGGTGTTGTCAGTGCTAGGCAAGGAAGAAACTCAACCCTGGAAATGGCCAGGAATCAAATTTGAAAACCCTGTGCATCCCCGATGCTCCGGCTCACCAACACGAAGTGAGCTGAATGCCCAGAGAAGCAGAGCAGTGGAAACCTGGCTGGGTGGCAACAGTCAGGTCCAGCCTCCCTTAATGTTCAAAGCACCTGGGACCATTGCCTACCTGTGCCTAGCAGTAGACGCCTGGCTGGGCGAGAATGACCAGGCCCTGGCTCTCTCAAAGTGGGAGGCACCTGGGACGATCGTCCAAGATGGCCAAGTGATAGACGTCTGGCTGGGTGGTAACAGTCAAGCCTCAGCTCATGCAAAGTGGGAGGCGAGACCACTGTACGGGACTTTCATCTCGATGAACCAAAAAGAAGAAGCCTGGCTGGGTGACTACAGTCAGGCCCTGGCCTACTCAAAGTGGGAGGCCAAACCGCCCTCAAATGCAAGCATCCAAGACCCTGCCCTTCCAAAGTGGGAAGTAAAACCATGCAGGCCGGCAGATAAATGGGCAACAACCTCAACTTTCTTAGCCCTTGAAGTCGAGAATGGCATCATCTGCTACTCCGCCGCGACGTCCTTGGATGTTCTGGCAGTCCAAATAGGAAGAGCAAGTTTCTGGCACTGCGGAAGAAGATTCCAAAAGCTCGCAACACAACTGACTGGAGAGGGTCAGAAAGAAAATTGTGAGTCTGACACTTCCACCTCACAAAAAAGACAGACACCCTGTAGCATGCAGGGACTAAATGAAGTCCCAGCAGGTGTCACGGACAAAAACCAAGAGGTTAGGAAGTCATCGCTCAATTCCACCACACCTGGTCGAGCATCACCTGAAGGAGACTCTGGTGGTCTTGGCCAAGAGACCCATTCCTGGCGCCGACTGAGGTCCTCCCAAATCGAGGTGGACCAGGTCTGTGCAAAGCGAACGGAACCACGGGAACTACCTAGCCCAAGTCAGTTCAAAAAGAAGTGGCAACAGGAGGGGCTTCAAGGATGGCGTCCTGCTGGCGTTCCTGTTGCCGGCTCTCCTGCTGATGTTCCTGCTGCTGGCACTCCTGCTGGCGTTCCTGTTGCCGGCTCTCCTGCTGATGTTCCTGCTGCTGGCACTCCTGCTGGCGTTCCTGTTGCCGGCTCTCCTGCTGATGTTCCTGCTGCTGGCGCTCCTGCTGGCGTTCCTGCTGCAGGCGTTCCTGCTGCCGGCGCTCCTGCTTCTCTGGCAAGTAGCCAAAGACGGGAAGATCTTCGCTGCCAACAGCAGCTGAGAAGGGGTGAGACGACTTCTCATCCTCCTTCTGCCGGAGGACTGAGATCCTCCACTTTAATCCAGTCTGTTGGGTCAAGTCTTTTCCAACCGAGCTGGTGGTGTACTCCATGCGCTGCCTCCATACTCATACGTTGCACACATGCGTCAGGCTGGTGGTGCACGCCATGCGCTGCCACCACGCCCTTACATCGCACAACATGAAAAGAGAAGATTCGTGAAAACACTCTTGATACATTCCACATACGTTCCCGGACAAGACGTCATGGACACTGAACTGTGCATGGACACTTTGTGCAATGAGAAAAAAAAAAAAAGGAACCACATGCACAACGGATTCTTAATGACAGAAAAGAAAAACGATATACTGTAAATGTGGTAAAAAATTGAAATGTTTGTGACCTCATTGGATCATTTGATCATGTCGGTCAAGTGGGAGGTGTTTTGCTCACTCTGGCCGAGCAAATGGGAGGTCTCTCGCTACATTTTCAATTGAACATTCAAACTATTTAACAGGGGGTGAATTAGTGGGAGGTTCACTTTACCTGATTGGTGCAGTGGGTAGCTGCTAATTTGTGGGTAGCCAGTGGTGTTTGCATGTGAAATCCAAGTAGTCCGGTATTGTCCAATTAGGTACGGAACACAAACTATAAGTAGGAGCGCGCATTGTTGCTGGCGCATGCTGTCATGTCAAGAGGGCGATATGCCAACGGTAAGATGTTCCTGTTTCCTCATAACTTTGACTCTGCTGTTTAAGTTGTTGGTATGCTGCAATTATGTATTTGTAGGCCTATGCTTGGTTAAACACTGCGCTGGGCGCATTAATAATAACATTTGTAGTCCAGTGTTTGAAGTTAAGAGTTGAGAAATCTGCGTAACGCTATCAGCAATGTTTGATTCTAGCGCTTCCTCGCTTTGAAACGCTATAGCGTGTACCGCGTGTGCAGCATATGAATTGTGGGTAATGTAGTCGATTGACTCCCTTCCTGTTTGTGGAGGTAATTAGATGTCTGTATAGTTTGGCTCTATTACTTTACTCCATGCATTGCACCCTTAGTTTATGTATTGTAAATAACTAGTTTTGTACTGAAATATTACTTTGTGGCTTTATTGGCTTGGTAAATACATGTGTTCAGTAAATAAGGTAATTGTTAATGCATTGGTAAATGGGTTTACTATTTTGTGGCTATTGCAAGTTTAACCCTTTCATCTATTAATGCTAATTGTGTTGGTCCTTGCAATTTAATGGGTACTGTAAAATGATGGTCATCTGGAAAATGCCCTTGATGTTTACATTTCCTGCCTTTCTCTACTGTTGGTGTTTTGTATAGGAAATGTGTTGTTACTTAGTACAAAGGCAAATCCTGTTTCTAGTACTTAATACCGAATCTATTTGTAGTTAATGAATGTGCTGTTTAGTTGTCATTTCAAAGATGTGTATATAGTATGAATCAATATTTGTAAACAAAGACTTAAATATTGCTGTATTTTCACTATTGGTGTTTTCATGGTGGCATTTTGCTCTTTCCTTCAGGTTTATAACCTGCAAAGTTGGAGTAATGGAAAAGAAAATAAAACAACCCAACTGAGTTATAACGTCTTATGAGCTCTCTTGACTGCCCTTTCGGTGGGATTTGAAAGTGAACCGAACAGTTATAAACCGAGGTGCCATCCCGTTGGATTAACAAGCCAAGAAGAGGAGGAAGAGGAAAACCCTCCAGAAATATCCACTTCTTCAGGCAACAAAATGGAGTCGACTGAAATTGCAGTCTTGAAAGAAAAGTTTTCAACAGCACAGACAGTGTTCTGCAAAAAAGCTAACAGACTGTCAGTAGCTGTAGATATCCCAGAGAAGGAGGTATTTATTAAAGACATTGGAGAACTCTGCATAGAATTCAGCAGATTGTATGATGCTGGCTGGGACTATATTGAAGCTCTAGGAGAAAGTGAAGACGAGAATGGAGAAGCAGCACAGGCAAGGGAAAAAATAACCAAGTGCCTCGCTTCATGCGTTGAGTCACTTCAGCTCGCTAGAGAGACATTATGGTCAAAGTATGCCAGTGATGAGATCCAGCTTTATGCTGATAGTGCAGAGAAAGAATGTGTTGAGACAGAGAGTGTAAAAGTGCAAGGATTGCCAGTAACAAAATTTGAAGCCATGAGAGTCAGCGTGCTGAAGAAGATCCACATGCTTGAGGAAAAGGTGTTGGAATGGGAGCACCTCATCCCTGGTAAATCTACATCGTCAAAACGACTGCTGTATAAACTGGGGAACAGGCTTCGTGACTGGGAGAAAAAATGGAAATGGTCAAATTGCAGCACCCCCAAGAAGGCGTCGGGTGGCGCTGGTGTGCGGCCGACCTCCAATGCTTCCAGCAGCGAAGACGCTCCACCCTCTGATGAGCCCACACCCTCTAAAACCCAGAACAGCCTAGTCAAAGAGGTTGTTGGCCCCCACTCTGGTTGGCTTGGGGCAAGTAACCCAACTCTGCACCATCCCATTGAACCTGGCATCCCGAAGGCGACAAGAGCACCACAGGCAGTGGGCACAGCTGCAGCGCTACAAACGGGTGAACACTCAGCAAACGGTGAAGTTGAGGACATCAAGGCAAGTCTGCAATTAATTGAACACACAATCACTAGCTTAGTAAAAGATAGCATTGCAAAGCAGACAGAAGATGAAAACTTAACAACCAGGGATGTCCACCCACAGCAAGCAAAGTCCAGCTCTCACCTCCTCCTCGCAAATTCTGCCTCCTCAATTCTTCCCATTCCAGTAGACACCACTGCATGGCCGCAAGCAAGTGAGCACTCGGCCACCAGCGATGTCCACATGCAGGAAGCCAAATCAGGCCCTGCATTTCCCCTTCTGCCAAGGCCAATGAACCAGGCCGAAATAGCAGAGGGGTCTGACATTGGAAAAGAAGTTCCTCCAGCCAAAGAGCCTGCACCAACTGAGCCAGCTGTCAAGTATACCCCAACGAAGTCAGCTAGTGAGACAGAGTCTGGTGACTATTGTGGTCAGTCAGAGGAAGGACCAAAAAGGCCCTCTGTCGCTGAAGATTCTGGGAGACAGAGTAGAAAGGTGTTGTCAGTGCTAGGCAAGGAAGAAACTCAACCCTGGAAATGGCCAGGAATCAAATTTGAAAACCCTGTGCATCCCCGATGCTCCGGCTCACCAACACGAAGTGAGCTGAATGCCCAGAGAAGCAGAGCAGTGGAAACCTGGCTGGGTGGCAACAGTCAGGTCCAGCCTCCCTTAATGTTCAAAGCACCTGGGACCATTGCCTACCTGTGCCTAGCAGTAGACGCCTGGCTGGGCGAGAATGACCAGGCCCTGGCTCTCTCAAAGTGGGAGGCACCTGGGACGATCGTCCAAGATGGCCAAGTGATAGACGTCTGGCTGGGTGGTAACAGTCAAGCCTCAGCTCATGCAAAGTGGGAGGCGAGACCACTGTACGGGACTTTCATCTCGATGAACCAAAAAGAAGAAGCCTGGCTGGGTGACTACAGTCAGGCCCTGGCCTACTCAAAGTGGGAGGCCAAACCGCCCTCAAATGCAAGCATCCAAGACCCTGCCCTTCCAAAGTGGGAAGTAAAACCATGCAGGCCGGCAGATAAATGGGCAACAACCTCAACTTTCTTAGCCCTTGAAGTCGAGAATGGCATCATCTGCTACTCCGCCGCGACGTCCTTGGATGTTCTGGCAGTCCAAATAGGAAGAGCAAGTTTCTGGCACTGCGGAAGAAGATTCCAAAAGCTCGCAACACAACTGACTGGAGAGGGTCAGAAAGAAAATTGTGAGTCTGACACTTCCACCTCACAAAAAAGACAGACACCCTGTAGCATGCAGGGACTAAATGAAGTCCCAGCAGGTGTCACGGACAAAAACCAAGAGGTTAGGAAGTCATCGCTCAATTCCACCACACCTGGTCGAGCATCACCTGAAGGAGACTCTGGTGGTCTTGGCCAAGAGACCCATTCCTGGCGCCGACTGAGGTCCTCCCAAATCGAGGTGGACCAGGTCTGTACAAAGCGAAGGGAACTACGGGAACTACCTAGCCCAAGTCAGTTCAAAAAGAAGTGGCAACAGGAGGGGCTTCAAGGATGGCGTCCTGCTGGCGTTCCTGTTGCCGGCTCTCCTGCTGATGTTCCTGCTGCTGGCACTCCTGCTGGCGTTCCTGTTGCCGGCTCTCCTGCTGATGTTCCTGCTGCTGGCACTCCTGCTGGCGTTCCTGTTGCCGGCTCTCCTGCTGATGTTCCTGCTGCTGGCGCTCCTGCTGGCGTTCCTGCTGCAGGCGTTCCTGCTGCCGGCGCTCCTGCTTCTCTGGCAAGTAGCCAAAGACGGGAAGATCTTCGCTGCCAACAGCAGCTGAGAAGGGGTGAGACGACTTCTCATCCTCCTTCTGCCGGAGGACTGAGATCCTCCACTTTAATCCAGTCTGTTGGGTCAAGTCTTTTCCAACCGAGCTGGTGGTGTACTCCATGCGCTGCCTCCATACTCATACGTTGCACACATGCGTCAGGCTGGTGGTGCACGCCATGCGCTGCCACCACGCCCTTACATCGCACAACATGAAAAGAGAAGATTCGTGAAAACACTCTTGATACATTCCACATACGTTCCCGGACAAGACGTCATGGACACTGAACTGTGTATGGACACTTTGTGCAATGAGAAAAAAAAAAAAAGGAACCACATGCACAACGGATTCTTAATGACAGAAAAGAAAAACGATATACTGTAAATGTGGTAAAAAATTGAAATGTTTGTGACCTCATTGGATCATTTGATCATGTCGGTCAAGTGGGAGGTGTTTTGCTCACTCTGGCCGAGCAAATGGGAGGTCTCTCGCTACATTTTCAATTGAACAATCAAACTATTTAACAGGGGGTGAATTAGTGGGAGGTTCACTTTACCTGATTGGTGCAGTGGGTAGCTGCTAATTTGTGGGTAGCCAGTGGTGTTTGCATGTGAAATCCAAGTAGTCCGGTATTGTCCAATTAGGTACGGAACACAAACTATAAGTAGGAGCGCGCATTGTTGCTGGCGCATGCTGTCATGTCAAGAGGGCGATATGCCAACGGTAAGATGTTCCTGTTTCCTCATAACTTTGACTCTGCTGTTTAAGTTGTTGGTATGCTGCAATTATGTATTTGTAGGCCTATGCTTGGTTAAACACTGCGCTGGGCGCATTAATAATAACATTTGTAGTCCAGTGTTTGAAGTTAAGAGTTGAGAAATCTGCGTAACGCTATCAGCAATGTTTGATTCTAGCGCTTCCTCGCTTTGAAACGCTATAGCGTGTACCGCGTGTGCAGCATATGAATTGTGGGTAATGTAGTCGATTGACTCCCTTCCTGTTTGTGGAGGTAATTAGATGTCTGTATAGTTTGGCTCTATTACTTTACTCCATGCATTGCACCCTTAGTTTATGTATTGTAAATAACTAGTTTTGTACTGAAATATTACTTTGTGGCTTTATTGGCTTGGTAAATACATGTGTTCAGTAAATAAGGTAATTGTTAATGCATTGGTAAATGGGTTTACTATTTTGTGGCTATTGCAAGTTTAACCCTTTCATCTATTAATGCTAATTGTGTTGGTCCTTGCAATTTAATGGGTACTGTAAAATGATGGTCATCTGGAAAATGCCCTTGATGTTTACATTTCCTGCCTTTCTCTACTGTTGGTGTTTTGTATAGGAAATGTGTTGTTACTTAGTACAAAGGCAAATCCTGTTTCTAGTACTTAATACCGAATCTATTTGTAGTTAATGAATGTGCTGTTTAGTTGTCATTTCAAAGATGTGTATATAGTATGAATCAATATTTGTAAACAAAGACTTAAATATTGCTGTATTTTCACTATTGGTGTTTTCATGGTGGCATTTTGCTCTTTCCTTCAGGTTTATAACCTGCAAAGTTGGAGTAATGGAAAAGAAAATAAAACAACCCAACTGAGTTATAACGTCTTATGAGCTCTCTTGACTGCCCTTTCGGTGGGATTTGAAAGTGAACCGAACAGCGAGCAACGATGGCGAAAATGTGGCAAAGTGCTCAAAATGTGTGAGACTCCAAGATCCTATCTCATACAAACAGAGACAGGAGTGCTGCGCCGCAACCGTCATCATCTCATGCCCAAAGTCGACCAGGATGACGGCCCAGGAGCGCCGGAGCAAGACGCACCTGCTGTTCCTGAGCAACCGACACCTGTGCTGGATGCACAGGCCGACACTCAACTGCACCAGAGTCCAGATCCCCAGCCACCAGCAGCGGAGGCCGCACCGACTCCTGAGAAGACTCATCGTGGCCGTGCAGTGAAGCCTCCTGAGAGATACAAAGACTTTGTGCAGTACTAATATTATTTTCTGTTACAGGATGTCCGGGCTGAAATTAACAATGTTTCTTTACAGGTCCTGAGTTCAAGACAAGACTATGGAAAGGACTGATTTTATTAAAGAATGACTTTTCAGTTAATGGGTTTAAGTAAGAAGCCTCATAGTTTAAATTTATCAAGAGGCTATTGTTTGAATACACTTAATGAGTTAAATGTGTTAATAGGAAATGCTACAGCTTGGATGAGTAAACATTTACGTATTTGTTTACACTGTTATGATGTTATCTCAAAAGGAAGGGTGATGTGATGTAAGGATCTATTTTATTATGCGCAGTCATACATTAATGTGTTACACCCCGTATATAAGTCACATCACCTGTGTATCATATCAGTGTTGTGTATGCGCAGTAACAAGAGAACCTGTAATACATGCCACTCAGTTTGAAGTCACAGATAAAGAAGTCAATGGAAATCAGCTTCGAGAAAGCGACCGACTCGCCAAAAGTTAACCCGCTTATTATATGGATATACTTAAATTATTCACACATGGCGGGGACATTTCTTTAGGCCTATTTAATGTTAAGTCTATTATAGTTTTTAATGTCAAAAGATTGTTGCTGCGCAAAACAAAACAGTGCCGTTGTGGAACACCGCTAGGCAACAGCTAGGTAGCCAGGACAACAGGTGCTGTCTATCACAGCAGCTGATTAGAGTCTTGTTGAAAAGTCGCTTTAGCAGTGAAAAGTCTTGTTGCCATTGACAGCGGTCTGTTATAGACCAACCCGTCCGTTATCGAAAAATAACAGACGTGCGAACGTTGGGGAGCCCCGTTGAAATGAATGGAGCATTCGACCGATGACGTCACACCATATAATAAGTAATAATAACAAGGACGTCTGATGCTTTGTCTTTGTATGAAGACAGAATATGAGGTAGTTTAGCAATGTAGCAGTAGAAATTTTAATGTTTTGTTGTGCAGCATTTTTAGGACTACTGTAAGCCAATGTCTGACGGTTTTATTTTCTTTCTTCGGCTCTGTTTAATACAGTTTTTGATTTTGCATTCAGCTGTTGTGTGCGACTCCTTTCTTCCTTTTTGCCATACTTGTTTTTGGAATTACGCACCGAGCGAAACGCTCAGAAAAAGACATTGGCACGGACTGGACGCCACCCCCACCATTAGGGCTACTGTAAGAAAATGCTGTTCTCTCCAGGACAGGGCACTAAGCAGACTAGAGTACTGTAGTATAGTAGCCCATTACATGTTATCATGAGCGCATCTCTCCCTTTGCCACCAGGGGTCAGGCAAAGTGCTGTACAGTACCATTGCAGTGGCATTATCATTCAGCTCCATTCTAAAATGGAGGGGGCCACAGAGCACCAGGGATGGTCACAAGCGGGAGGGGGTCTGCAATTGGGTCTGTTGTCCCGGAACCACGGAGAGAGGGGGGCCCAACATTGTGTCCTCATTATATTGTATGTATGTGGGGGGTGGGGGGGCTTTCAGTTGAGTTTGTCTTGGGCCCGTCAAAAGCGGTCGCTGGCACTGCAGAGCACATGGATAAATGGAGACCAGGGTTGTGTGGAGAGTCCCGGGATGGCTGTGGTGAAAGCAGTAATGATGTGGACTCTTGTTTTCCATTTTTAGCTAAAATGGAGACTATTTTGTGACGATATTACGCAGAATGGGCCCATGTGCTGCTTGCTTCATGTTTCCAGACACCAGTTTTGATTATCTTTCAATTACATGTGTGTAAAATGTTTGTGTGGTGGGTGTCTGAGTGAGTGAGTGAGTGAGTGAGTGAGTGAGTGAGTGAGTGAGTGAGTGAGTGAGTGAGTGAGTGAGTGAGTGAGAGAGAGAGAGAGAGAGAGAGAGAGAGAGAGAGAGAATGTGTGTGCTTTGTGTTAACTGAGTTAGAAGCAACAAAAAGAAGGACTGATGCATTCATCATCATAATCATTCAAATCATTATTCAAGATAATTTAGGGAAAAGAAAGCCGGGAATGCATAGAATCACTTTATTCATACATACATCATTCCATCAATTCATGTGCTTATACTGTTTATATCTACGATCAAATCCAGTGAGATCTACAAAGTATATTATTAATAAAAGATGTAATGACAAAAATCATGAAGATAATCATTATTAAATAAATCGCAACTAAATCATTACCTTGTACATTTTTTTGAAAACTGAAAAGTGATTTCTGTTTCATCAAAATGATTGTTGGTGCGCTGCATATTCACACACAAACAAGGCACTGTCCCTGACAAAATTATACTGTGAGACTTAACACAAGGCAGCATGATACCATCTTTACTTACGGAAATAAAAATAAAAAAACATATTTAAACTAAATGTCCATTCGCTTGAATTGTGTAGTGAAAAGCAATGCAGTATGTTATCAAGTGTTGTACTTTTGGTCAGAAAAACAAAATGGTGATTTTTTTTTCAAGAAAGAGAAACATTTAAATAATAATAAAAAAATGATTTGATAAATACATGTAGCAAAAAGGCTAAATGTGGAATGTTTTTTTTGGTTGAAATAGCATTTGTCTACAGCATCACTAGTACAACCTGTAAGTCATTTAAAAAGATGACCTACATCAACACTGATATTGCCATCAAATAGTTAATATAATACACAGTGAACGAGAAGTAACAAACTGTAAGCCTTCATAGCGCATGGTGCCATATATTTAAGACTGATGATATTTAAGTATAAGGCAGGGAGGGATACAATCCAAAGGCGCCAAAAATATTTCAAAACAATGCTTCTAGACCATTCCTTTAACACATTTGGTACCCAACATTGGAAGAATTTTCTTTTCATTGTTTTGTTTTTTTCAAAGGGGGATTATTTATCGGAAGACCATGTTTAAACTGGGAGGGCATCACCACTCTCAACCATAACACTGACTCCAATGCATTCAACAGAAGCAACGGCACTATTTGACCAAGCTTGCCGCTACGGCAGCACAGGACCTATACAGTGTATAACCAGGTGGCACAGTGTGATCGTACATGAGAACCTTACAGGGGTGCATTTCTCAAAAGTATCATTGCTAGCCAGCTAGCAACCGGGAAGTAGTATTGTATGGATCCATCCAAGTTGCTAACATAGTTCGGAGTGATCTTTTTGAGAAACAGGGTGCAGAAGAGAAGCCCCATTGAACACCCACAACCAAACAACAAACTTAAGTAGTGGCAACGGCAAACAGCAATAGGCCTTACATCAGTGTAATAAATATGAATAACTTTACCAAACATTCCATAGAATCGTGAAAACACTCCATCACTGTAGTCAGGGACTGAGACTGTTACGGTCAATTCATCGACTGACAAAAGGTCATGAACTTCCACTTTTGAGTGTTGCAATTAAGAGCACGTGTGACACAGTATTTTTATGTACCGAGTAAGAGTTCCAGAAATATAGGGTTGAACTTCATTGAAAAAGAAAAAAACAACAACATAAATAGTCAGTTTCTTTGATTGCTGATATACACCAATATATCTTAGAGTCTTCTACTACATTACAGCCACCACCACTATGGATTTCCAGCATAGATAACTGTACAGTACTGTCCGACTCCTTCATCTGTCGCCCAGTCTCACAGTTCCATAAACAGAATGTCCATTTCAAAAGTGCATGGAACAGCCAAAGGGTATTGCCAGAGTATATAAAAACACCAGCGTGAGGCAAAACATCTTTGTGCAATATATGTTTAACTCCAGGGTGCGATTTGTAGTGGGGGATGGGGGGATTGTCCCGCCTTCTGGTTTTGATATTGACACTTTTTCTACATGATTTTAATAGTGGCTGTATATAACTCCATTGATAATGCTTAAATTCTGAAACATATCCCTTCTTCTGGTTCTTCAACAAATCGCACCCTGTTTAACTCAATCCCCTTCTCGCCCTCTCAGAATAAGCAAGATGAGACAAAAATTAATAACAATAAGCCTTAAGACTCCCCCGTGATGCGTGTCTTTGTCTCTGAAAGGGGCCTTCGGAAGCAGCAAGGATACAGACAGAAAATTAAGAAGTAGCTTTACAAGGCTCCCCAGCTGTGCTAGATGCCCCTAGCAGCAGCAAACAAATTTCACTGCCTTCCTCAACTTGATTAAATGTGGGTCTAGCACTGCAAGACTAGGCTACTTCCCCATCAGAACAGTGTGCAGAATAGCATATAGAATGCCCCCTTAGAGATAATGGTTCTAAAAGAGGTGCTTGGAGATCAAAGGTTCTGGAATAGGGGCTTGTAGAAGGCGCCTTTGGGAAACAATCGCCTCTGAAACAGGACCTTGGAGAGAACAGATTTCAGAAGAGGCCTTTGCAAACTACAGCTTGAAGAAGATGCCCCCGGAGACGATAGATTCTAGAAGGGGCCCTTGGAGACCATAGCTTCTAGAATGGAGACAATAGCTTCCAGAAGGGACCAATGGAGACGACAGCTTCTAGAAGGGGCCCTTGGAGACTACAGCTTCTAGAAGGGGCCCATGGAGACAATAGCTTCTAGAATGGAGACTACAGCTTCTAGAAGGGGCCCTTGGAGACTACAGCTTCTAGAAGGGGCCCATGGAGACGATAGCTTCTAGAAGAGGCCCTTGGAGACCATGGCTTCTAGAAGGGGCCCTTGGAGACAATGGCGTCTAGAAGGGACCCATGGAGACGATTGCTTCTAGAAGGGGCCCTTGGAGACCATGGCTTCTAGAAGGGGCCCTTGGAGACAATGGCGTCTAGAAGGGACCCATGGAGACGATTGCTTCTAGAAGGGGCCCTTGGTGCCGGCGAGGGCCATGAGGATGCTGGGCTTCTCCTCGATGACGCGCACCAGCAGGTTGTCGATGTACTCCTCCAGCTCCACGATCTTCTCGTCCTTCTTGGAGAGCTCGGCCTGCTGCTTCACCACCAGGGTGATCAGCTCCTCCTGAGTCAGCTGGGTGTAGGGACCACTGTCGGCCACCTGAGGAAATAAGAGGAGGAGGAGGAGAGGGGGAGAGGGAGAGGGAGGGAGAGAGAGAGAAGGAGAGGGGGAGAGAGAGGGGAGAGAGAGAGAGATGAAAGATGAAGGGAGAAAGAGAGCCAAAGAGAGGAGAGGAAGGGAGAGAGAGAGAGAGAGGGGGGGAGAAGGAGGGGGAGAGAGGGAGAGAGAGAGAGAGAGAGAGAGAGAGAGAGAGAGAGAGAGAGAGAGAGAGAGAGAGAGAGAGAGAGAGAGAAAGAGAGCATGAAAGAGAGCGAGCAAGCAAAAGAGAGGAAGGGAGAGGAAGGGAGAGAGAAAGGGAGAGAAAGAGATGGGGAGGAAAAGGGAGATGTAAAAAGACATGGAGAAAGGAAAGGGGATTTAAGATAACAGAGTGGATGTTGGGTACATTAAGGCTTACTTATCAGGCAAGATAAGTCAGAATTAACGCAAACATGCAGGTTCATGGAGGGGATTTTTTTTTTTTTTTTTTTTTACTTTCTGAATGCTATGATTTCATTACTTTTCAAATTCCATTTCATCAACCCAGCAAATAATACACACTAGTGTGGGATTGTGGAGACTGGGGAGCCGTTATATATAGTTGTCATTTCATGTGGCGAAGGGTGGCGATGTACCATCGCATAATGCCAAAAACCAACAAGGTCGGTGTCTGTGCCTACACTTTAAACCTGTGTATTGCTTGGTGCATCCGCTCCTAAAAAGCAGTAATCACTTGAGGTAATGAAAAAAGGAGGCGCACACAAGGCTTGTGTGAAAAAGATTTTCATTACATCTATTGCATAATGCACAAGCTGAATGTAGCCCAGAGAGAAGAGAGACAATTCGGCCCTACCTTGACCTTCTGCGACGCATCATTAATGCTAATGGATTTGAGGTCTCTGCTGACTGCTATGGTGCTGCTGTTGGGGGTCTGACTCTCCGTGGAGCTCAGGGGTCGCACTGGATGAGGTCTGCGGAGGGTGCAAAATAATTGTTTTTAATGATTTGCAGTTTATTTGACAGGGACAATGCAGTGCACATTATTAACAAACATGACATGGCAAGGCCATGACATTTAACTTGTAGATGTGAATACATAAATGGTTTATAGCCCAGATGGCTGATTTGCAACCCCAGTCATCTGTTCAATTTCCTTTTGACAGAGGAGAGAAGCAAGAGAGGGATAAGAAGGACCTAGGATGTCATCCCTGTGGAGGAATGAATGAATGACTGACAGCAAAGACAAAAATGTGTTGTCGGGGGGTCTCACTGGATGAGGTCTGTGGAAGGTAAAAAAGGATCATCTGTTGAATTTCGATTCGAGTGTTTTTTGTCATTGTCATTGAAAGCAACGAAATTGTGTGAAGAACAACAACACTGCGTAGTTTCAAGTAGTAGTTGTATTCTATTCTATGTACATGGTCAAAGTGTTTGACACCCCTCCCTTCATATAAATTGGTAAGTAAAAATAATACATTTATAGTAATAATAAAGCGATAATACATTAATAAAGTAAATCAAGAAATGTCTTTCGACTGAGAGGAAAGAAACAAGACAGGGTTAAGAAGCACCTCGGATATGTTTGCTAAATCTGTTATGCCTGTGGATGAGTGAATGATTGACGGCAAAGGCAAGCCTATGTTATCAGCGTGAACGCAAACACACACTTTACAAAGGGCAATAAAGATAAGGACAAAGAAGAATGCTAGAAAAGAATGGAGCCACACCAATAGCCAGACTCACACTGGAATCATCAGCTGAGATGGCTAACCAAAAACCTTAGAAATAACAGGAAGCGTGTTCAACACCTTGTAATGCACTACACTGGGTGGTTAACTTTTTTGATGAATAAAAAGGCACTCATCAGATTTCTTTTCGCCATATCACAATGAGGGGCGCAAGCCTGGAACGTCTTTGAGGCGATTAAAAATCAAAAAGAAATCTGATGAGTGCTTCTCTATTCATTTATTTTGAAAACCAAGAACCTTCACAGACATACTGCACAAGCAAACAACTTGTTACTAGTTTATATGACAAGCACTCTGCACAAATTCATTCAACATTCCAAGCACATAATGTGAGATTTTTTCCTTTTGTACCCCAAAATCATGTACCAGAGAAACCCAGAAAGCATAGACAAATAGTTTAGGCCAACTGGGCTGGCTCATCTGTCAGGATGGGATATATTTGTAAGTCTGCTCGCAGCACAGAAAATCACATCTTGTCAGAGGAACCTGCTCAGTTGAAATTGGGTGCAAATGCCAAACACAGATAGGCACAGACACAAGTATTTTGGCTAGTAACGACACTACATTAACACTTGTCCACAGATAGTCATCAGAGGAGGGAATTTCTTCATGAATAAGGAAGGAGAAGAGGTGAAGGTAGGTTATGGAGATAGAGAGAGAGGAGACGACGCACACACACACGCGCGCGCACATGCGCACGCACACGCATGCACACATACAATCAGACAAAAATGTGTGCGCTTTCAAGCAAACATTGTGCACATGAATCCACGACACCCGCAGAGAGAGAGAGAGAGAGAGAGAGAGAGAGAGAGAGAGAGAGAGAGAGAGAGAGAGAGAGAGAGAGAGAGAGAGAGAGAGAGAGAGAGAGACTGATACACACCCTTTGACCATTGAAATCTCTCACCTGATTGAAGCTGATGCTAACTCTGACATGCTGCTATGATGGTGATTACGGACACCAGGCTGCACCTCTAAGGGGGAGACCCTGGCACACACAGGGGACCTGCTGTGTAGCGTCGCCGTCGATGATGCGTTTTCCCATCCAGTCCCCCCAAGCGAAGGCTCAATTGTGGAAGGGGTCAAAATAGATGGTAAAGATGTCGGGAGAGAAAAGGACGAGGAGATTTTTTCGGATCCCCAGGGGCTGTTGCCGTCTCTAAAATGGTGGACGTCTTCCTCAAAGATGGTGTCAAGATACCCAGCGCCAGGCCAGTTGCTCTGTGCATCACAGACAGCCATTGCTGAATAATAGTAATCAGGTTCAGCTAAGGAGATGTTCGACATACTGTGAGAGTTGATAATGGGGGTCGTCACAGCAGGCACTTCAGGTGAAAGTGCACTTTCATCCAAAATATCATGTTTGCTCCATGAGGCCCCCGCAGCACCATTTGGAGATATTACAGAAAATTGATGTTTTGAAACATGAATTTCAGATTGATAAGAATTACTCTCCCAAGGTTGATCATATTTGGTTGGGGCAGGTGATGAGAGATATAAAGATGTTGGCACAACTGCAGAATCTGCAGAAAATGGCCTCTCTATGATTTCGGCATCAGTAGTTGCTAAACTTTCCTGAGTTTCCTTGATGTTGTAAGAAGATTTGAATTCCTCCACATGATCTGTATTCTCTCCTAGGCATTTCTCAGAGCTGGCCATGGACAGTTCATCCTGTTGTCTGTGAAAAGCATCAGTAGAAGACAGGGTTTTGGCACTGGCAGATGTATCGATTGCCAATGGTGAGGTGTCCGCTTTCCATAGATGTGCATTCTCTTTGGACTTCGACACCGGGGGAATTGTCTGGGGTGTGTCCGTTTCATCCCTGCCATTTGTAGAGAGGTTCACATTAAGTAAAGGCTCTTGTTGTTGTTTCGAGGGAACATCATTGGGAGAGGGGAGAATGACACCTGGGCCTATTTCCAGAGTTACACGACGAGGAGGAGGAGGAGGAGGAGGAGGAGATGGAGAAAATGTAACTTCTGAATTATCAGGTTTGCCTGAATTCCTGTCGGCCTCATTTGGGGCCCAATCAGCTTCTTCTGCTCTCATCTCATTTTTCACACAGTGTGCAGAAGCGTCATCGTCATCCTTTTCACGCAGTACAGAAGAACACGAGTCATCATGATGTTGACCATAAGAAAAAGGGTCAAATATGATCATTCTATTTTCTGTGTCTGCCCCAGAAGCATTTTCGGATGGCACGATCTGAACAGGAGTACTAGTGCCTCGCTGACTGTTTATTTCGGGAATGACTTGTATCTCTTCCCGTAATACTGTTACCTCAGCAGGATCCTTTGCCGTTTCTATGTGGCTAGGCATGACACATACATCATCATCACACATTTCCCCAGGCTGGGTCACCTCAGGTTGTACTACACTCACAGTTTGAGACAGCAAGGCAAGGGAGGTGTCTGTTGACTCTGTATCCATCATTTCCTCACTAGGTATACATACAACAGCTTCTGTCTCCAGGGAAATCATTTCAGGCTTTGACTTCAACAAATCTGAAGACGTTTCACTGTTCTCCACTACGCAGCTTAAATTCTCAGGCGAAAAGGCATCTAGGTTACTTTGGAAATTTGGAAATTCTCCAATGGGTGTTTCAGTGTCTGTTACAGACACAGCTTTATTTTGTTCAGTAAATTTCTCAGAACAATGGTCGGAAAACTCATTTGTTGGAATATCGGATCCAAAAATGCTATCAAAGTAATCAAGTGTTGATGACGCATGTTCTATTCTTGTTGGCTTTGGCTCTGAGCCAACTGCGAGAAAGGAGTCATCATGTGTACTTTGTAATGGCATACCCCACGGATCACTGACTAGATTTTTATCATCACAAAACGGATCACAAATGAAAACCTTGTCCATTTGTACATTTGCATTATTAACATGCTCTACAGCCTCAACTTCAATGCAGTCTGTGTTGGTTTCTTTCCATTTCGATATGGCCTCCATCCCTTTCACAGCCACTCTAGCCTCTATAGCAGGTGTGAGCACAGTTTCACAGGCATCCTCCTCTTCCCTAAGGCTAAAACCCGTTTCTACATGTTGTGTAAGACTTGGACTGGAAGTTTGCATTCCATTTGCATGGTAATTTGGCTCGTCCATATCTGTTAATGACACGGCGAGCATTGTTCCTGCTTTAGGCAAAGACTCAACATGTGGCTGCTGCTCTGAAATATCCACTGCGGCTTTAAGAACATTGTTTTCATTCTCGAGACAATGGGATGGTTTGGCATCTACATCTGCACCGCATTTCTGAACATTTTCCACAACAGACATGGATTCCGTGAGAGTTGCTTGGGGATGTTTCTCTGCACTGACACTGATGTGTTTTGAACTGTTCGCCTCAATAGGCATTAAAGCCTGTTGCTTTGATGAAGTTTCAGCAAACATGGTCTTTGAACCAGTTACCATGCCGTGGGAAGTCATGTCTATGTCTTTCGCATTTTGCTGCTCCTTGTTAGCTACAGCTGAGTCCTTACTAGCCATGACATAATCTTTGGATTTTACATTCAACTCAGACTCTGTAGAGTTTTCTTGCGTTTTCTTTTCTGATTTGACCTTATTATCATTTCCAAGGCCGCTTGATGTCCCGGGAGGGAGAGGAGCGCGACGTTTCTTCTGAACAGTTGATGGAGTGGGTGTGGCAACCGTGGAGATCTCCATGGCATGGTTTGGCTCAGAGGTCCCAGTTAAGGCATTTTGAGAAAAAGTATAAGAAAATAATGGATCAGACAGAAGGGTCTCTTCTTTAGCGCTATTGGGATTCTCTTCCATCATCAACATTTCTCCTCTCACGCTCGGCTCTGGTAACTGCCACGGGTCAGGGGAAAGCAGCTGGTCACTGGGGAACGGGTCGACTTCAAAGGCCTTATCATTTGAGCATTTCAAGTCTAGTCTTCTTTCTACCGACAAACAGTGATTGAGCATGGAGGGCTGATTGTCACACTTTGGGACAATTTCCTTTGATGTTGTTGTTGTTATTGCTGAAGCACATTCAGACTGCTTGTTTTCAGAGTCTTTTTTGGACCTTTTTGGTGGTATTATTTGTAGTCGCGGTTTAACAAGAGGCCTCTCTTGCGTGCCACTGTGTGTTTTGTCCTCACCTGTGAAGTGTGAGTCTGACAGCAAGGGGACTGTTGGTGGAGGCGTGTTCTTTGGTTGCGCTGGTTCACTGACGACAACACGTGCATTTCTCTCATTGCTGTTAAAATCTTGTGATTTTGCAAATCGTGAATCTCTCTTCTTGACATTTTCCAGTGCAGAAAGTAATAGCTTGCTAGAGGCTCTTAAAGGCTTTTCAAAGGATTGATTGACCGGAGACTGGTCCAGCTCAACAGTCTGACAAGGTGTGACAGGCTTGGAAGGCTGAACACCTAGTTTAGAACAGGAAAGATCATCATCAGGGACGGTTGGGGGCAGAAAATCTTGTTTTGAACTGGAGCTTTTCCTGCGTAAAACTGGCAAGCGAGGCAAGAGAGCTTTTTTGGGACTTTTGACAACCTTCTGATCAATGACTTCACTCGAAGTTTCAAGTGGCTCTGCAGTGCTCTGCCTAGTCACAGCTGGGGGGAGAGAAGAAGCTCTCAATACCTCATCATGGCCTGCTGCGGCACTGTCTTCAGCCCCGCTGCTGTTAGCACTAGCAGCTTTGTTCATCCGCCTCTGATTCACCTCAGCTATGATGTGGTCCCAGCGAGTCTGACCCATGACGCCGTGCCTCTTCTTCGGAAATAAAATCTCATAATCGGGAAGAGGCAGGTCAGGCATCTGGCTCTTGTTCGGCTGGTTTGCTGGCGCTTCTGCTGGCGCTGCGGCCCTCTCTGTGCCTCTCTCCTCCGTGGCGGTCTCCTTCACGGGTTGCAGAGCTCGGCCCGAGACAGAAACTCTTCTTGGCAGCCCTATCCTTTTCCTGACTGACGGGTTTTGGTTTTCCATGATGGTTTCCTCACTCTGGGTGGTGCTAAGTGGCTCTATGCTGGTATGTCAAACCAAAGAGGAGGAAATGGTTTTCCTGTCAGCAGAGGAGACACTCCCCCACAAAGGGGAATGCTTTTAATAACAGCAGAGAGGAGACGAGAGGCTTGGTTGTGTATGGACAGGATCTGTGGGGGAAGGGGAATTGATCAGTTTCGGGCCTTTGATGTCAGGAGGTCTAACCATTAACTAACCATTAACAATTAACCAATTCATTTTGTTTGGTCTATTGAGAGAGACTCAGTAGTATCAGCTACTGCTACAAATGTTTCCATCACCATTTCTTAGATCCTTCTGTATGTAATGATTCATGTAATATTGGTTGATTGTAAACGTTATTTAAAGAATATGGCTTTGAATAATGCTCAGTTCTAACAACTATCAGAGAGAGGGAGGGGAGAGAGGGAGAGAGAGAGAGAGAGAAGGAAGGAGTGAGTGTAAGGGACACACGCGTGCACATGCACACACACACACACGCACGCACGCACGCACGCACGCAAGCACGTACGCACGTACGCACGCACCAAGATTATATTTTGCATATCCCTCGTCCATCTATTTTACTAACTCTTTCAGCAGTCAGATAGTAGGAGATTGATGGTAGGTATTAGGTAATAGGTACCAATTAAAATTGAGAACACTAGCCATTCATCTAGCCTGACTGTTGCCAAGACAACAATGAGGAAATAAAGAGACACTCAAACATTAGACTTCCAAAAACACGGCACACAATTATGAACGCTAGTGGACCTTTGGGTTGGTATACTGTGACATTTCACTTGATATTTAATTTCCAGCTCTCGATTGTGTCAATATTTAACATACCAATAGCTTCTTGAACCACACTAGTCTGATTAGATTTCTTCTCAGCACTACGGCACTACAGATTGTTTACATTCTGGGCCCACATTCAGTTCTTATCTTGAGAAATGGTGATGGAAAGGTTCTTGTCACATGCAGCAGAAGCCATATGATCTATTGCATTTCATCATGTGCGTGTGACAAGCAGTATGATTGCCAAATTAGCAGCAGAAACTGACTCACAACTGTCATCTTAAACTTCACTTTAAAAGTAAGTTCATCCAATGCTCTGTGAATTCCCTTTTTCCTATTTTTAAGACAATAAGGATACAGTGACTCACCATTGGTATATAGAAAAATAAGTCCAAAAACAGAAAGAACAGGAAAGCACCTTAAGTTCCTTAAACCGAGAAGTTGCTATGACACACAAACACAATGCATGTTTGTCACAAGTCTGTGAACCCTGGCTACAATCCTCAGCAACCAGTTCTTCTCCATATCAAAACCACTCTGCTCAACTCACATCAACCAATCACATGAAGAGCTGAAACTTGTCAGGCCGGTTACCAGCCAAGCACAATAGCACGAAAAATGGTAAGTCAAAAAGAGAGATGGTAAAAACCATTACGTTTGTAAGCATTGTTTAGACTTAGAGAACGTGCAGTTTTGCAAAAGGTAGAATGAGTCCAATCCAACATCAGGCAGTGGAAATGTTAAAGCACAGGCATGAATAAAATGAAAAACATGTTCACATTCAAACAGCGAAATACAGTGATATTGAAATATCTCCCAATCAGTAAAACAACATTTCATTCATGTTGCATTTTGTGCTGATTGTTGATGAATCCATGGCGAGTTTCACATACATGTTTTGTGCTATTATGCATGTATGTGGCTGAAAGAGAGTCAGTGAATGCAGAAACAACTAATGTAAAACAAAACAATAGAACAAAAATGATGAGGGCATCTCAGGTTACCTCATATTTCATCATGTGTGCAACAACCATGAAAAATGTAAACTGTAGATAAGAAAATTCAGCAGACAGAAGGGAAAATAATGGCCGAGTCATGTTGGCAAGAATATCAGTCTTAGAACGTCCACTGCTGAATGTGAATGTAGAGAAGTTTGAGGATGGCTAAAATAACACACACAAGGCATATAGTCATTTCCCACAGCGAGTGAGAAAGAGAGAGGCACAGACAGACAGACAGACAGACAGACAGACAGACACGGACAGACACACACACACAAACACACATTGAGTTTGGCCTTTCCAGCATCTATTTCACCAAGTTTTTCAAGAAGTCAGTTAGTAGGAGGTTAGTAGGAGATTCTCACACTGGCTGACAGACATAACAGATTTTTTCACAGATTTCTCATTTCCCAACAAAGATTATTATTCATTCATCAGCACCTGATGAATAAAATCTTCTATTGTTTCCCCAAAAGATATTATTCACAGGACCTGATGACTCTTGTACTACATGTCAAAATGACAACACTGTAAGACTACTGGGCAAACAAACAATGCCGTGAATGTTGGCAAGTTTGAGGATGGCCACAATAACCCACACAAGGTACAGTATATTGGCATTTCTCACCCTGAGTAATAGAGAGGGGCAGACACACGCACACGCATGGGTGCACTGCACACACACAGCGACATTAAGTTTAGCCGTTCCAGCATTAATTTCACCAAGTTTTTTAAAAAGTCAGTTAGTAGGAGGTTAGTAGGAGTTCCTCACACTGGCTGACTGACATAACAGATTTTTTCACAGATTTCTCATTTCCCAACAAAGATTCATAGCACCTGCTGAATAATACATTGTATCGATTCCCCACAAGATATTATTCACAGGACCTGACGACTCTTGTACTACACATCAAAATCATAACACAGTTAGACAATGGGGCAAAGAAACAATTGCCGAGAAAAAAAAAACTGGTCTCACCTGCGTAGGGTTGATGATGCCGACCCTCCACTGCTACTTGGGGTAGCGCTAAGCTGCGTGTCTGAGGGAGAGACCCAGGCTCGCACGGGGGCCTTGCCCCCCGCGGCAGGCCCCACTGCCATGTCCCCGGCCCCTGCTCTCAGGCTGCTCAGGTTGGCACCGGCGGACACCGCCTTAAAGGCAGAGGGCGAGGAGAAAACCATCGGCTCCTCTTCGTCACTGAGGACAAAATCCTGAATCTTGGCTTTTGATTCCGGTTTCGGGGCATTGGATCTGATCAGTCCTGAAAGTCTGCTACCCGTTTTATCCGCAGAGTTGTTTGTAGTTGGTTGGGGAGAGTTCGCGGGAGGCTCTGGCGCCCGCCGTTTCTTTGAGAAGGCTTCAGGAGAGGCTCTGACCTTTTCGGACAGAATTTCCACGGGCTTATCTTCTGGCTCTATGACAGACTTAGCCTTAGCCGTGCCTTTCTGAGAGAGGTGAGAGAAAGGATCAGCAGCAGGGTTATGCAATTCGAACACTTGTCCAGGATCCTCCGCGATGATGCCCAAGTCCTCCATTGTCTTTTCTCTCTTTGTGCTGCCTCCGGTGAAAAGGTCATCTTGATGCGGTGTGTCCGCCTGCGGCTCCTCCAAGGCCCATGGGTCTCTCTGCTGAAAAGCGCTGCTAGGGAAGGGGTCAAATCCATCCGTGCCCTTATCTGGGATTATTTCAGGCTGGGTGGGTTTTGTTTGTTCCTTGCTGGTCGGCGGCTTCAGTCTGGGTCTGACTGAGGGCAACTGTTTCTCAGCGTTTGTTGAAACGTCTGGCGATTTTCTGTCTGCGTTACTACTCTGGAGCGGAGTGGTGGATCTGGCTGCGGGTAAAGGGGCTTCCTTGGGTCGCCCACGCTCAACAGTGATACTCCTTCTCTCTCTGGGAGTGGGGCTGGGCCCTCTCTGGACCACGTCTGGACTGTGGGACTGTCTCAGCTTGGCAACAGCCGTCTCTTTTTCCGCTTGTTGGTGTTGCGGTGGAGCTACATGTGCTACAGCGGCTGCCCTGGAGGGCTGTAGAGCTTGTTTGCCCCCGTGTGCTGCTGTTCTTGCCTCAGGCCTATCCCACTGGGCTTCCTCCGGCCTCTGTGGCCTGTGGCTCTGGTGGTGGTCCGCAACATTTGTAACCCTCTGCCGTTGCAAAGCAGCTCCTTGGACGACTGAAGAAGAAGGCTCTTCTGCGGCGGCGGGACCGTCGACGCTCATCTCCGGCCCGCTCATGTTAGCCTCCCGCTCCTTCTTCCTCTGGTTCACCTCGGCGATGATGTTGTCCCATCTGCCCTGGGCCATGACACCATGCCTCTTCTTCGGAAACAGAGTCTCGTAGTCGGGAAGGGGCAACTCTGGCCTCTGCCCCTGCTGCTGCTGCTGCTGCTGCTGCCCATCCCTGGGCGAACCCCGACCGTTCACAGTGACCGCTGGAGCATTAAGTCCATATTGTCCTCCGTCTGAGCGCGGTGGATATCCAGGCGGGAGCATGACCCGTGTTCTTCTTTCAGACGTAGAGCCAACGTCCGCAAGGTTTTCTCGGCTACCTCGCATGGAGGCTGAGGGGCCCCCTCTAACGTTAGGAGGAGCGAGGGACGAGTGCATGCTGGAGGACGTGTCAGAGTAGGGGTCGGAGGGAACACTAGAGTGGGGGTGCTCCGAGAGCAGAGGGGAGGGGGATACTGCTTGGTCCTGTTTTAGGGTGTCTGTATCTGTAGTATCGATGGGCGAGGGAGGGTCACCTACATCAGGTTCTGGGTCCTGCCACTGTGTCAGTCTCCCACTGACCAAGAACAGGGAAAGAAACACACAAAATGTTGCCTGCTAATCAATATATTTTAAAAAAACACCTTTCTAATCATATCAACTGACTCATTACAAGTCTTCAGAATAACACCATGTAAAAGTCTTTACTACTCATGACAATGTCTAGTAATATCTAATTCTTTGTAGTTTACTAGCAGACAATGTTAACATATTATATATAGTTTATATATCGTAGCTGTGTCTAATTTAAAACGTCTAAGACGACCACACGATGACAGATTTTAGCATATCAACAACACACATCCCAATGTGACTAGTTGCACTATGCCGCATGCCTATAGCACAATCATAACACTATTGTAATACATTGTCTGCATAACTATAGATTACTTCCAACATCACTTAGCTTAAACCGATGTTCAAGTAGAATGAGAATCAACTTACCAAGTGAAAAATTACAAATACTACAATTCCGATACAACAGGGAAAAATGAAGCCGCTCCTCAGGCTTGTACCTTCGCAGGTGACAAGTCACTGTCTAATCTGATGTCTACATCCTCAACCTGTTCTACTCCATACCGAAACCACTACGCCATGCCGGCACACCCAATCAGATTCCACCACCATAGGCCATCGGCCAATCACAATCAAGGATTCCCCAAAACTGGTTTGATCAGTTGCACCCAAAAGCAGAATGAACTGAGGACAGTTGCAAAACAATGGAGAGAGTCTACCACACCATGACAGCATGTATACATACAAAATGCTCTGCGATTCTTCATGTAAAGTAGCCCCTTTACAGTTTACATGAGGAAGTAATAAAATCGAAAAGCAAGAAAGTGGGAAATTGAGAACCTCATGTGAATAACTCTGATGAGTGTCAAGCCAGTGTGACAATACCAAAACCTCATGAAAAATGGTGGTACAGAAGCATTGTCAACCTTTTCTATCTGAAGAAAATGGTGTCTATTGGTTTATTTACATATAACAGAAGAATAACAACAAACACTTTAAAATCATAAACACTAAATGGGCTGCTGCCTGGTATGTCCATCCCCTGCTGTTGGGAAGTAAAGATGTGACACCTGGTGGTAGGTGTTCAGAAGGATAAAAGAAAGTAAGGGGGGAGAGAGAGAGAGATAGAGAGAGAGAGAGAGAGAGAGAGAGAGAGAGAGAGAGAGAGAGAGAGAGAGAGAGAGAGAGAGAGAGAAAGATAGAAAGAGAGAGAGAGAGATCTGTGGATATCTTTAAAAACATGGGAGTAGGAAAATGTCATTCCACATTGGAATTCCACATTCCAAACAATTAGTGGGGAAAAAATAATTTCAACAGTCACTTTTGTAAGCCAAACAATTTCAACCTGGAATTCAATCAGAATTTCATGTCAGTTTTTTGGATACACCAGACATTTCCCACAGCAATTCATTCATTTGACATCCACAAGGCCTATATATATATTTTATTATTATTATTATTAAATAGAAACACTTTGTTTATTGAAATACTGTATGTTGCTTAGTGTAAGTGTATTGTGTAGTGTAGTGTAAGTGAATTGTAAGTTAATTGTTCATGAAGTTCCCAAAGCAAAGCAGTTGCACCAATCCATGCAGTGTAGCGCCGTTTACCAGCATTGCACTTCCCTATATGCTCACGGAGAAGGCTTTGTGACCTCTGGCAGACACCAAAGCAACACCTCCTCACAGAAAAATGTAAACAAACCCATGCTGTCGAGCCAAGAGCCTGCTAATCCTACCCCGGCAGTAGGCTACGCGAGCATTAGTGAGGATTTCAACGCCGCAACCTGTTCCAGAGCGTTGACCCCATGACTAACTGCATGACTTAGATGATGACTACTTACCGTTCATGATGCAACATCTCCCACAGGATGTCAACCTAGTGCTTCTAAGCAACATGAACACATTCGCTAGAGAGAGACATACATGGGCAAGGCTGGATGGGTAATCTGGCATACGCCGTGAGCCGACAGTCCTGAGGGGGCAATGCTGTTGTTGTTTGATTGTTTTTTTTTCCTAAGAGGACCCATTGATCTATTTTTAATACAATGGGCTGAGCAAATCACAATGTCCCAGACCGTGATGGGTAAAATGGATTCATTTGTTGCAATCCAGTGACAAATACTCCAAACGACTGGGTTTCATTTGTCCAATTCAGCCAGGTACTTGGCCGGTTGAATGGTCATCTGGTTGAATTGTAGTGTACAGGTAAAACACAAGGTCGGAAATTTCAGAAAATGTGGCACTAGATTGTAACTAATGGACCCATCACAGATCATAGAAAAGCAGGAGGCTGTTTGAGGGGCTGGTCTATACCAAAATGCCAGGTCTGATTTTCAATGCCAGCCAGCCAGTCCAGCCCTCTCTTGCTTGTTTGTTTGATTGTTTTTTCTCTCTCAGAGAACCCATAAATCTATGTTCAAGTGGACTGAGCTAATCATAATATCATAGAAAAAAAACGGGGGTTTGCGAGGGATTACTACACCAAAATCCTCTGTCTAAATTTCAACGCCAGCCAGCCAGCCAGTCCAGTCCTGTACATGGTGATATACTATGGGGAGAGAGACTCACCTGGGCTTCAAGACAAGAAAGCTCCCCCCACGCACTGCTCACATTTCCAGCGTTTGACTTGCGACGTGTCCCTCTATGGACAAGTGTGCGGAAGCTTTCTCGTCTTGACATTGGTGACCCAGGGGTTCCACTCCGACGCACCTGGCCAAAGGAGGTGTGCAAGACTTCTAAAAAAAAAAATAGCACTGACCTGGGCTTAACAGCGGCCTTGGGTGTGCGACTGGGGAAGCCGGTGTTTGGGGCGTGGGGGATGAGGACTCCTCTCTGGGAGTCCACGTGGCCCGGGACCGTGTTAGTGGCGGTGGGTGGCTCCGGACTCAGCGAGATCTCCTCGAAGGGGTTGGTGGTGGCAGGGATCTCGAGTTCCTTGAAGGCACGGCGAGGGGTGGCGGTTGGAGGGTGGTTGTCATGGTGTTGCTGGTGATGCTGCTCCTCCTTCTTCTCCTCCTTCTTCTTCCCCAGGCCGAAGAGAGACGAGAGTCTGTCCGTCACCCGCGTCTCCTCGTGCTGCCTCTGCTCCTCCGCTCTCCTGGCCTCCTCCTGCCTCTTGCGCTCCTGCTCCTCCACCTGCTATGGGGGTGTAAATCACAGCTTCCATGACGAAACGTTTCGAATATCGATTTCTTTTTTTCCGCCAATCGATTTGATTATTTTCGATACTTTAGAATGCTCCATGATACGATTCAATTAAATTCAATTCAAATCATTGGTTCATATTTTTTTTAACTCACAGGCTTATGTGTGAACTAAATGTTAAATAAATCAACAAAAGCTGAAATTTCTGCATGCATTTCATTTGAGGGGCATCTTCATAATGGTCAGTATTATAAATTCCTGCTCGAGCAAGATAAAATGCCTTAGAAAATGAGAGCAATAATTACAAAAACCGATGAATCGATTAATAACGATTTATCGATTGTCTTGTGGAGCCATTGATTAACTGAATCGTGGGCTGCAGGATCGTTGATGCATCGATTCAAAACGATTATTATTATCTACACCAGTGTTTCTCAACAGGGGTGCCGGGGCACCCTGGGGTGCCGCGGGCCCCCCTCAGGGATGCCGCAGAAATGTGGCTGATAGACAAATTATGTAATATAATACATATTTGTCTAAATTGATAAGTTAATGCTAGTCAGTGGAATCTTTCATCTGCCATTTACGCACAATAAAGTAAATATAGGTCGCCCTAGTCAGCTGCAACTTCGAACGTAGGTCGTGTGACGTCTCCAAATGTGTTACTTTTCTAAGCTTGTGTGGTATCGGATGCAATGCCATGTTACGGCTTGTTGGTTTGGGGTGCCTTGAAATTTTTCATGAATTGAAAGGGTGCCTCGCCTAAAAAAAGGTTGAGAAACACTGATATACACCCCTACTGTACCTCCTGTCGCAGCTTCTCCTGCTCGTCTCCCCTCTTGCGCTCCTCGTCCTCCCTCCTCCTCCGCCGCTCCTCTTCCTCCTCTACTTTCTTCTGCCGCTCCTGCATGCGCTTCTTCTCCTGCTCCTCCTGGCGGTTCAGCATGTCCTGGATCCGCTTGCTCTCGGCTTGCCTGCGTTTCTCCTCCGCCTGCCTCTTGGCCTCCAACTCCCTCTCCTAGGGGTGTAAATCAAAGCCTCCATGACGATACGATTCAATATCGATATCTTATTATTCGATGCGATACGATTCGATTATTTTCGATACTTAAGAATGCCCCACGATACGATACGATTTTTTTCCCGATTACTTTTCCACTTCTATTAAGTGAATGGGCAGGGGCCAGTGCTTCGATTATTTTCGATACTTAAGAATACCCCACGATACGATGCGATTCCATTCTATCATCAGAATATATTGCGATATATTGATACATTTCGATATTATTTACACCCCTACCCTCTCCGCCTCCTCCTCTCGAAGGCGCTGCTGCTGCTGCTGCTGCTGCTGTTGTGGTGGCGGCTGCTGGATGTGGATCTGAGGCACGCTGGGTTTCCTTTCCTGCGTCTCCGGCTTGTAGGACGGGATGCTGAGTAGAGTAGAGTAGAGTAGAGTAGAGTACTTTTATTAATCCCGAGGGAAATGAAGGTGTCTGACATGAATACACAAATACAAAACATACGTAGACAGAGACCTAATACACACTGTTGCACATTGCAGTAAACATATGGCACACACTTGAGTACAGCAATCAACCTTGCATCAGTTCACATACACTCTCTCTCGCTTTCTCTCACACACACACAACACAACACAACACAACACAACACAACACAACACAACACAACACAACACAACACAACACAACACAACACAACACAACACAACACCTCACACACACGCACACACGCACACACGCACACGCACACACACACACACACACACACACACACACACACACACTGTACCTGAGCGCCTTGAGAGAGTCTGTGGAGGCGTCTGAGATGTTCCTCTCGTGCTGCTGCTGTCTCCTGACGTCCTCCACTGAGCCCTTCCCAGAGCTGTTGAGGCTGAGCGTGGAGCCCGTCTTGCGCTCTGCCTCCTCGTTGTAGACGTGGCTCCCGTTGATGCACATGCTGTTCTCGTCGGCAGCGCGCTGCTTGGAGCGGCCCAGCAGCGAGAAGGGGCCCGTGGACACCTTGCTGTCGTTGCTGCCCGTGCGCTTGTGACCCAGGCCGAACTTGCCAAGGCCGATCTTCCTTTTCACTGCACAACAACAGCCAAGCAGAGGAAAAACATACATGTCAGTATACGTGTAAGATGAAATGTGCAAGTGTTCATTTATTTACAGTGTATACATTTTAATTTATTAACTTAATACATGTGCAAAAGTATGCAAAGTATGCAATGTAAAAAAAAATATAACAAAAGTACCCGTCTATGCTTTATGACATTAAATCATCCTAATGTTTCACAGGGAGCTAATCTGCCCTACAAGTACAAAAAGCAGTAACTATATACTTTATCAAAATGAGTTTAGACTGAAAATGGTCTCCACTCCTTTATTTTCTGACAAAGCCGTATGCTCCAAATGCCAATTTTGCAGTTACGGTACTTCAATATCTAACCTAACAGCAATAATTTGAAGGCCTTTATCTCAGTTTCAATTAGAGATGCACCGGATCCTGATTTTTAGGATCCTGCCGGATACCGGATCCACTGCTTAAGATCCTGCCGGATCCAGAACCGGATACCGGATCCTACAAAAGGGTTGAAACACATAGTCTACTCGCACACGTGGGCCCTTTTTATTACGTTGGCTCAAACTATTTTTTAGACTCATTGGCTTGCTGCCAAACTGCCTGCAACGGCCGCTTCCAAAGGGCTTTCACTCCATGCAGTGATTGGGGTTGTGAAAGACTGACTGAAAAGCCTAGGCTACGTAAAAACTAGAGATGCACCAGATCCTGATTTTTAGGTAACTGCCGGATACCGGATCCACTGCTTAAGATCCTGCCGGATCCGGATCCTGTGAAAAACCCTATTATCCTGCTGGATCCGGAACCGGATCCGGATCCGGTGCATCTCTAGTTTCAATGTTGGTGTACAAAGTGTAGTTACTGCACTTTGCCTGTGTAGAGCAATAATGTGGTCTACTACATCATTAACTGGGAGCGAAACCCTCACCACTGTTCCTACACCTTCTCCAGAGTCCAGGTTGGACAAGGTGTTAGCAATACTTTGCCAAAAACACTTTGCCTTTGTAGGGCAGTAATGTGATCTACATTATTGGAAGCGAAACCAGTGTTGCCAGATTGGGCGTCTTTTTCTGCAGTTTTATGCCCATAGAAAACGATGCAATTTGTTGAAATTGGGCGGAATTCACGTTAAGGCCATAATGTTACTTAGTTTCAATGTAGTTACTGCACTTTGTCTTTGTAGGACAGTGTAGGGTACAGACACTTGTAGCATATGAGGTAAACCCTCACCGTCAGGGGACTCCACGTTGAGGCCAGATGAGCGGCTGGCACTGAGGGGGGAGTTCTTCTCCGGCAGGGTGCCCAGCACGGACATGGACTGGGAGTGGTTGCGCTGCAGGTTGGTCTTGGGGGCAAACAGCGACTTCAGCTTAGACTTCTTCTTTGTGCTGGGAGATTCCGCCTGTCCCGCGTCTTCCCCTTCCCCTTCGCTGTCGGTCAGCACCTGACCGCGAGTCACCGAAGGCACGATGGCGGACGCCGAGTCGGAGAAGCCGTCGCTCTTCTTGCCGCGGACCTTGTCCTTGAGCTTGGCGATGCGCGACCTTGGCTTGTCCTGCATGGAGAGGTCGAACATGCTGGCCGTCAGGTTGTTGCGCATGAACTGGATGTCCAGCAGCACCTCGCCGCGGTCCTTATCAGCCTTCCCGCTTTTATCCACCAGCTTGAACCAGCTGCAAGCAGAGAGGGAGAGCAGGGGAGACAAGATGGAAAGAGAAGTTAACTTTTTGTTTAATTTATTAATTATTTTGGGGGGTTTTTTTCAAACAGAGAAAGGTAGACAGACATGAGGGAGGATATGGAAATGTCTTCAGACTGGACTCGAACCCAGGTCCCTGACGCAACTATACAGTGAGAGCAGATGGACAAAAGAAGTTACTTTTTTCTTTTTGGGCTTTTAAAGGGACACTGTGCAGGAAATGGTCAAAAAGGTACTACAACTATGCTGCTCATTGAAACTGGTCTGCCTATTGCCAAATTTGACCTTTTCATGATGGTTTACTAAGTAATAAACTAATATTTTCTGGTATGGCCCAAGTACAGTCATTTTTGCAGCTAAAAATGGCTATTTCTGGAAATTCAAAATGGCGGACCATGGAGAAGCAATTTGGAGATGCAATTTTTCCAGTCATAATGAATACTTAGAATTTCATGGTGGTGGTAAATATTCATGAAAAAGGTAACATTAGTGAATGGGAAGCATGAATTCTGGAATTAAACAACTGAAAATCTCACACAGTGTCCCTTTAAGCTTTTTTTCAAACAGGACAGAATAAGAGTGTGGAAGGAAATGAGTGGGCTATAGACATGAGGGAGGATAGGGAAATGGCCTCGGAATGGAATCGAACCCAGGTCCAAGGCAAAACCATAGAGTGCCTTGGGCATTTGAGCCACACCCGAGGCCAGAAAGAGATGTTTAAATCCTCGACACAAGAAGTTTAAAGAGAACACCTAAAACTATTTTCACTAAAAGCAGTGTGCCTCAGATGTTAAAAAACCATCACCTATATACAACAAGGAGCCTATTGTTTAGGTCTTGGTAGACTTGGGGGACAATCAAAAGTTAAGTACTGACATCTAAAACCATGTCTTTCATACACATACAGTAGGCCTACTATGCCATACTTGGCATATATCCACATAAAAAACAGCAAAGCTTTGAGCACTTTTACTGAGTCAGTGGTAAATATTGTGGTGCTCTGTTAGCCTCACATGATGGCCCATGTTTTATCAAATTAGCCGCGTGTGGGGAAAAAAGTCCTCACACGTACATCTGTCCTCAATAGTTTTGAGGTCAAATCTCGAAATAGAGGCTTCATTCCTGCTAAGTCCGGATGTAACTGCATGGCCTAAAGTAATTATGTTACGAGGAGAAGAGGGACTTGTTCAGTCTGTGAGGCCTTTTTCTACAGCCGACGAGCATACTCTGTTTCATTCTGTTAAAAAAAAAGGTCCCCTCCCTCTCGCTCTCCCGCTCCCTCTCCCCTATTCCAGCGGGCTCCAGGCGACACAAGGCAGCCAGCTGATACATAAACAGACAATTATGCCTTTGTGCTTCCTGCTGCCGTCACAGCACCTCCACCATCCCCCCCCTAGGTCAACACAATTAGCATTTAGGCAGCACAAACCCTGGAGAGGTAGCGTAGCGCAGTTAGCGCTTGGGTGTGGAGAGCGCTTTTCACAGAAAACAAGTAATTATCCGCAGATGCTGTTATTAGACTAGAAGCATTTCCAGAAAAAGGCCCTTTATAAGGGTGTTAGAAGCATTTTTTAGTAAAAGTTGGGAACCTAGTTTTCTAAGACAATTAGAGTACCCTGAATTCAGCTAGCGTGGTTCCCAAGCTGAATTTTGAGTTTTTGACCATGAAATTCTTGATTTTGGGCAGAATATGTAGAAAGTACCACTTCTCCATGGAAATAAATGTGCAATGCTCACATATTTGCATTTATCATGCATTCCTACACTTACACAAAGGCAAATTGTCATGGCGAAAAGATAAAAAAAATACTATAATTATGCCGTTCTAATAATAAGATATTCTCGTAAACTGGCATTCAATAGCAATAGCCTCCATGAAGCACATTATCATACAAAATTGTCATTCAATAAGATTTTGAAAGAAAAAGAGAGGCAAAGAAGATAGTATTATCTAAAAGACTAAATATTAGGACATTTATATGTCCCCTGTTCTTTGAAGGAGATGAGTGAGTCATCTCTATGGGAGCGCACTCTCAGCTGTACGATTAGCTGAAGACCTTTGCAATCACGCCAAAGGTCCAATCAACTGTGTGGTCAGGATGTCCACTTTGTCAAAACCGAATGGTTGCGCGCAAATAAGCCAGTCTGATGCCAAACATCTCTTCGGCTGTCGGCAATAAGGTTGTCTTGAGAGATGGCTCACTCATCTCCTTCAGAGAATGGGGACATATTCATGTCCTAATGCTCTCTTTCAGTCGAATCGTTCGCATATCTATGGGAGAGTTACAATCACTCCCGATTGCTGGTCCAAACTAGGCAGAACTCCAAGAGCATCCTGTAATGATAGCGTTTCTATTACCTTACAGACAATCAGTAGTCCTGCCCAGAACCCTATGTTCCGGTGGCAACGTGGTCACATCTGGCCGGTAGAACCGGACAAAGGTGGCGGGGTTGGCCCAACCAACCGCTCTGCACACCCTTGAAACTGCTGCACCCTTGAAGAGAGGACAAGATGTAGAGACCTGCACTAGTAAAGTGAGCCCTAATCTGAGCCGGGGGTTGGCGACCCTTGGACTCATATGCCAGGGCAATGGTTTGAACCAACCATTTGGAGACCTCTATTTCAAAACTGTGAGCCCTGTAGAGGGCTTGATGAAGCACACAAACAGCTTCTCAGTGTTCCTAAAAGAGTGAGTCCTGTTCATGTAGATGTGTAAAGCGTGCACAGGGCACAAGTTGTGTTGTCACCTCTCTTCGACGGATCTGAAAGGTGGTGTGCAAAAGCAGTTTGGAGAGGCCCCTCTTGGAGGGGCTCGAAAGGGGCCCCACACATAGCCTCCAGTACTACAGAGATATCCCAGGAGGGTATCGTCTGATGTAGCACGGGGCGTAAGTATCTAGTGGATGGGCACTCAGAGTGTTGGAACCGAATCCTACATGGCACGATGAAATCGCTGCAAAGTAGACTTAAATGGTAAAGCCTTGTCTCCCCCCAATAAGTCTTGTAGGAAGGACAACACCATCGGTACTGAACACTTTCGCGTTGGTCACACTAGCGTTCGAAGACAGACCACTTCAGGTTATACAGTGTCCCAGTAGATTGGGCCCTGGCCCCTTAAATTGTCCTGATAACGTTATCCAGAAAAGCGGTTAGGTTCAAATGCTCCCTTGCCAGACCCATAGGGGCAGGTGGCCCCTGGGCTGGGGTATGTCCTCCTCCGGGTCCGTTGCCAGACTCGAACCTGCAGGAGAGGGGAAAGTAGCAGGAGGGGCTGAAGCCCCTATGCTCTCAGCTGAGGCCCCTGAGCCCCGTGGGCTAAGGGGGGACAAACCCTGAGAAATCTCGCTTCCTTGCAGGAGGGGAAAAAGGGAGGCGTCAGGCGAAGGCGCTCGTGGTGCATTATGCAGGACTTTTGGAGCGCGCCATGCCTGGTGACAGGGTGCGCTTTCGTGCCAAGCACAGTGGCCTGCGATGATGCCCAAGGGGCTCCAAGGCAGCTGCTTGAGCTGGGGAAGCCACATCAGCCACTAGGGTGGTGGTCAGTACTGTATGAGATTCTCTGTGGTGGCAGGGAGTTGGGATAAAGAGTCGTCCACCTTAGGCGGGAGATCGAAGCACTTTGCCAGGGGGGAGTCAGAGTCTGACTCCACTGAAATTCTTTGCCAGCAGTCGACCGTAGTCAAGAGAACAAAGGGACAGAGCAGGCTAGAACTAGTCAAGCTCTCGTAACTCGTGTCCTTCAGGGTACTCGTGACCTCAGTCAGGAGACGTGAGTCCAAGGAACCGGGTACGCACAAATGTTTGTAAAGAACTTTTACTCTGTATTGTTTCTAATCTGCCGTGAGTAGATTCCGTCATTGGGTCATTCCACGCCAAATCAACAAGAGCCAGCGCACTTAGGTCTCAAAAAATTCTGAAAATATTACCAAGTGTACCCATGGTACTTAAGAGAAACACTGTACATTTATTTGAATGTAAGATGTATACTCTCCATGTTACAGCCAATTTTACTGGGGGAGGGGGGTGCCCATTTTGTTCACACTCTTTTTTTTGTCAAAGTTCACAAGCCCGTAGCTCAATAACTAAACCATGTAGGAAGTTCAAATTTGGCATGCTGGTACATAGATAGGAATAGTTTGTTGCAAAACTGTCAGTTTTGGTCTGTATGATCCTGCATCATCATGGCATTCCCTCAAAGATGATACAAATTGTACTGGAGTTTTTGGCTGTGCTCTGTTTAGGCCTTCAGAAGACATATTTGTGCCCAACATAGCCTCTTGATTTTTTTCCCTTGTAGAGACAAGTAGGAACACTCTCATAAAATTCTATAAATAGAAAGGAAACCCCATTAGTGTTTGACCAGAAGACCTCACAAGTCTGACAAATCATTTTGGGTGTCATTTTCAGAGCTCCAGAACCCCTTGTGGGATTGTCCACAGATTTTTATTTTATTTTTTTCTTCATTCTCCATGAATTCTTCTTTTTAAAAATGCGAATGAGATTTGTCTTATGTGATGTTTTCTTTTGTAATTTCCAACCTGAACATGGGCAACATGCACATTGAGGGCAATATGTTTTCTATGCGTTTCTTCCGCTGCCATCTGCTGGTCAAAAAAAGTAACAACATGACTCCTTGTGCCTGACCTACTGTCTCTTTTGGTGTGCGAACCTGCTCCCACATTGAACGCTCCTGAAATCATTTAAATTGAAAGGGATACCTGCACCCCTGCACAGGGACTCTCGGGTGATCATGTCTGGGCAAAATTTGCATTTGATTATTTAGCCTTTACATTAAATGTTATCGAAATCATGTTGCTCTCTTTTTGCATTTTGCCCATGTATAGGGTGGAAATTACAAAAGAAAACATCACATAAGACAAGTCTCATTGGCATTTTTAAAAAGAAGACTTCATGGAGAATGAAGAAAAATATAAAATAAAAATCTGTGGACAATCCCACAAGGTGTTCTGGTGCTCTGAAAATGACACCCAAAATGATTTGTCAGACTTGTGAGGTCTTCTGGTCAAACACTGATGGGGTTTCCTTTCTATTTATAGATTTTTATGGGAGTGTTTCTACTTGTATCTACAAGGGGAAAAAATCATGAGGCTATGTTGGGCACAAATATGTCTTCTGAAGTCCTAAACAGAGCACAGCCAAAAACTCCAGTACAATTTGTATCATCTTTGAGGGAATATCATGACGATGCAGGATCATACAGACCAAAACTGACAGTCTTGCAACAAACTATTCCTATCTATGTACCAGCATGCCAAATTTGAGCTTCCTACTAGGTTTAGTTCTTGAGCTACGGGCTTGTGAACTTTGACAAAAAAAAGAGTGTGAACAAAATGGGCGCCCCCCTCCCCCAGTGAAATTGGCTGTAACATGGAGAGTATACATCTTACATTCAAATAAAGTAACAGTGTTTCTCTTAAGTACCATGGGTACACTCAGTAATATTTTCAGAATTTTTTGAGACCTAAGTGTGCGGGCTCTTGTTGATTTGGCGTGGAATGACCCCATTGTGAAGTTTCTTGCTGCCATGGGGAGGACACTGTACATTTCATATGTTTGATCTGCAATGTGTGATCTCAGGTTAAAAGAGAGTGTCCACCTACACAAAGCTGAGGCTGTCTCGGTGATCACAATTATGCCTGTGACATTTACCCACTTCATAGCCTGATCAGAATCTGGCTAAACTTGTGAGCCAATCTCTTGACCACAAAGTGGCCTTTTTGGAATTCAGACAAAATGGTTCTGGAAGCTGACTCATCAAGTAGATACACTGGGCCCCATTGTGGATAATTAAGATGGCCATACCGCTTAAAGTAGGGCAACATTAGGCTGAAAGAGTGAAAATTCAGATCCCAGGTAGCTTCACGTTGTTCTCTGTTGTGTACTGCAGCAGAACAGTAACCATATCCATATACTGCCACCAGTTCACATCATCAGATTGACTCTCAGCAATATCATGCAGAAGATTTCTGTCCTTTTCCTGATACTGGAATGAAATCAGTTCACTAATTGTCTGAGGATCATCACCATTAGCCATCCTAGCAAGACAGGTAGAGAAGACTTGGCATGAGAAGACCCTAAAGGGATTGCAGAGTAAACTTGTGTGCCATGGCTTTGTTGGATGCCTTTCCTGCCAGAACAAGTTCAACAGGGCCTTATCCAAGCAATCCACCATCCATACATTGGTCAGTCCAGATCCATTCATATGTTCTCCTATGGCCTTAAGGAAGTTGATTGACAAGTGAAGTCCTCCTAGGCGAGGTATTCATCTGTTGTTCTATTCAGAAATTGCTCACTTTAATTCTTCAAGTCTGCAGTACAATGCTTGGTCAACTGTGATAACTGTTCCTGTCCAAAATGTTAAGATATGACAATGCATTTGTATTCAAAGTATCAAAACGTGTGCAGTAGCGAGGACTATTGGCAAATACCCCGCAGCAGTCTGTTGTTCCTTTGATGACACCAGGGCTTGACACTGGCACCAGCCAACCGGCCAAGTGCTGGTAAAACTTGGCTGTGGCTGGTAACAAGATCAGTGTCACTAGCCAATTTGGCAGGTAGCTTATTCTATGGTATGACATATCAGAATAGCCTATATTCTGCTCTTTGCCCCTTGTGTATCTATTATTTGTATTTAAGTTCAAGAAAAAGCTCAGTACAGTTTCTATTTGTTTTATTTATTTCCATTTAGAAAGCTATGCACTCATCTTTTTGCTATAGTACTTCATCTTCTGAGGCTAGATGTACAGCGTTATGATAAACAAACAAAACAAAACAAAACAAAATTTGTGGCTAGTAGAATAGCTGAATGGCTAGTGACTTGGGATAACCACTAGCCACAGTGGCCGGCAAACAAAAAAGTTAATGTCAAGCCCTGATGACAGTGACTGATTGAACACTGACCAAGAAGTCTTCATGTCTAAGTTTTGACAGTGCAAGAAGAAAGCTAGATCTGTAGCCTTTGCTTGTCTAGCATACTTATGCTCCTCTCCAGATTTTCCAAAGCATGATTAAGCAATGGGTGCTGAAAAAGTTGGCTTGAATGTCCTATGAGTAATCCAGAGAGGATGTAGCTCCATCAGGGCATTTGGCACATTTAATGTCTGTCTAGTAGACACCTCTATATCTTTAACAGAATCATCAATTGGTTGGCCTCTCTGCCATGCTGCCATTTGTGTTGCATGGGAAGTATTCTTCCCATCAAGTGTTTCATCCAGGATATCAATGTTATCACATGTGTAGTGGATGAATTTATCTGCCACAATGTTTGTTGGAATAATGGCACCACTCTCTTGGTTCAGTGTTTTAGAGTGCTCTCAGCTAAGGAGGATCTGGACTTGGAGGACCTGGTCGTAACTCAGACAATGACCTGCCTGATTGAATAGTCATATTAGGTCTTTTACCCAATAGCTTGATGAAGAGTACAAGCAAGGCTGACATGTTTCGGAGTCCATTTTTTGCCATCACTGACACAATAAACAAGGACTTTAGCCTCATTCAGAACTCTTCTTTGAGGAAGTTTTTCCTTGCCACCAATTCCATCATCTTCAAGAGATGTCTGGCTTCTAACAACCAGGCTGAGTAGCATGTATAGACTATCTGGAATGTATGCAATAGTATCTGATAGAATATATAAAATATGTCTGAACATTTTTCAAAATTTACGTTATATGTAATATCATGGTGTCATCTAGCGATTTCTGGACAGTTTTCAGAGAGCCAATAGCAACTTTCAGTGATTTTTTGGAAACACTAAATACTTCACATAATGCAAAGTATTTCTAAAATACTTACATCAATTTTCTTAACCATATAAACACACATAGGCTACAAATATCTTATTAGAAAAGCTAAATATTTAAAACGTTTAGGCTAACACCTAGCCTACAATATTAGCATTATTAGCATTCTAGAAGCTATTTTATACTTTTTAAAATCCTCTATAGTAGATACATTCATCAAGAAACATTAATGGGACACAAAATGTTAGAAAAGAGCATTTATTTCCAAGTACAGCAATACTTGGTAAAAATGCTCTGTCAAAATAGCGTATTTTGGCAGCCATTTTGTTTTTCAAATTTAACTGTCAAAACCTCAAAATCCAGCTTGGGAACCAGTCTAGTTGAATTCAGCACACTTAAATTATGTTAAGTACATAGGTTCCCAACTTTTACTAAAAAATGCTTCTAACATTCACAAATATGAAAAATGTGTCTAGACTATATCAAAGCACCCTTAAGGTAGGATAGAATTGGCTTTCTGGAGGCACGACTGCATTTTAGTAAATGGATGCCTCTGAGGAGGACAGAAGGGATCAAGATGACGCTAGCCTGGACTTGTGCAGATAAAAACGAATAGGTGATGGACAACACAAACACAACACAAACCGTCATAACAATAGTGTGGGTGCCTTAATTAGTTTGACTCAAAATAATGAAAGAAACATGTTACACCATTAGCATGGCCCCAAGAAAACTCGTTATGCAAATTCCAATCCAAATGTTTAGAGACAGACACACAAAAGTGCACGCACACAAACGTCATGCATGTGTACCCAGGGCACTGTATTTTAACGCCCCTCACTTGTGAGGCAGTATAATGCAGAGAGATGGACGGTATGGGCAAAACTTACCAATTACAATTAAGTCTTATTACAAGCTGGAGAGTGTGTCAAATCTGTGCTAATCTCAAGAATTAGAATGGACTGATTGAAGTGTCCTCTTTATTACTACCATTGGGTTTGCTCCTTTTGACATCACAGCTACAAGTCCAGACAGGCATTAATTATTAGTTTAGCTAATCAACGCGGTTATTCATTGGTTGAACTCTTCTACAATCAGAGGAAATCAATCCAAGCTGATTTAAAGTAGCAGCAGCATACTTGTCAATCAGTCGGCTGGTGGAAGACTCATTGGAAGTCCATTATGGGCAAGGCCAACAACCAAGAGAATGAGAACTCCTCGAGGACACTTATATTCTGTGGATCATGTGAGGTTGTTCTGCTCTGTTTTGTGCTGTGAGTGTAATGTGATGCATCACTGCACAACGAAAATAATAACAATAAATAAATGTAAAAGTTCCAAAGAGTGCAATAAAAATAAAGGCATCCATCAAATTTGTACTATGCATTCAATAGAACTTTATCATGTTTTCTATGCATTTAAAAAACCTTGCTGTGACAGATTTAATATCTCAACATCTGGTAGGCCTCAAAAATTCAATGTGCATAGTAATGACACCTCAGTAATATAAGCCAAAATATGCACTTCCCACCAAAGCATTAGATAGGAGTTTTATTCAATGTGACAATAGTTAAGTCAGTGGTGAAGAAAAACTCCCTTTGACACAGGAGGAGATAGGAGGGGTCCAGTGTTGCCAGATGTACGATACAATACGGTATCGATTTCTTAAAGCAGGGATTCGATTATTTTCTATACATAATTCCCCACGATACGATATGATTTGATTCAATTCGATTTTTTCCAATTACTTTTCCAATTCTACTATGTTATGGAGGTGGGGCATTTGACAGGGGCCAGCGATTCGATTAATTTCAATACATAAGAATGCCGATACGATGCGATGCGATGCAATTCGATTCAATCGTCAGATTATATCGATAAATAGCGATAGCGATATATCGATAAATTTCTATTTATACCCCTATAGGACACCGTCCATAATTCAAGTTTAGGGCCTGCTGGGGCTGAGGCTGAAACATCTTCACAGCAGCCTGCCCGCAACCAGAAAAACCTCTTCTGGAGTCAGCAGGCCTCAAAATTGCACTAATAAAGCCAGAATAATGGCAGACAGCCAGCGTTATCCGAATCAACATTCCCCAGGAAAATGGAATTCAGCAAAGCGTGGGGTTGGGGGGTAGCTGAAGGAGGAGGGGAAAAAAAGGGAGTCGAGTCAAGCTTGCATTCCGACGAGTCTCACTGCTCTGTGGGGGAGGCTTTCGTGTGTTAGCGGAGTTACCGGAATGGCCTGCAATGTATTTTAGCCTCCCTGCCTTTGAGATACCGGTAATAGTGATGCAGAGAGATTAACGATGTGGATTAATCTTACTGATTACAATTAAGATAAAATAAGACTAGGCTTACTAAATTACTAGCGTAGGTGAAATCTCTCTTAATGTGAACTTTTAGGACTGATCGACTGGCTTGCATTCCGACGAGCCTCTGTGTGCTGTGGGGGAGGCCTTCATATGTTAGCTTAGTTTACAGAAACGGCCTGGCTGGCCAGGATCGCTATTCCAAATACCTTATCTCACTGCTGAGGTGAACCGCTGAAAGGCAAACAATCCCATGACTGCAAGACTCACACAGACCCAACCACCCCCCCACCCCTCCCCAACCGATTCATTTCTCCTCTTGTGCAACAAGGTTTAGCAGTGTTCCTGTTTTAGTAGTAGTACTGTACTGAACGTTTTCACCCTTCCTAGTTTCGCAGTGGTAAAGGGAAATTACAGAGAATTAGGTTATGTTACAGGAAGCAGGTTATGTGTCCTCATTAACACATTGGAACGACTGGTTTCTGGCTTGAACAAGGCGCTCGCTATACATAATAGTGTTTACTCAGAAACATGACCGCTGGGGCCCTAAAGGGAAAGGCGTCTGGAGTCTAGTTGTACCTGTTTCTAATAATACAGTCACACCATACTTAGAGCACCTCACCTGCTCCTTTGTTTGTTTTGGGTAGAATAACCTTTCGAATGAAGTGATGAAAACAATGACTAAATGGAAGTTAAGTGTCTGTGTGTCTGGTAAATTATGTGAGATGGTACACACCTGTACAGAGTATCGGCAACTCTCAATTTTAGCCTCTAGAGTGAGGGGACTTTTTGTGATGTCTCTTAATATGATGGAGGCCAACCAGCAGAGTGTGGCGTGGAACGTTAGTAAACCTCAGTGGTCTCATACTGTGTCTCCCATTTCTGAACAAACGTAGTCGACAAGGTGGCAGGTTCGCGGCCCCGAGGGGGACGAACTGTGCAGGAACACTTCGGTACAATACTGTACTTCAACTTTTTTGTTACTGGCACTGTTACAGCTCTGATGTTTTCTCCACTCTTGAGTTTCACAGGGAAAGCATTTTACAGGAAAAGCATTTCACAGGAAAATCATTTTCTGCTTTGATAGTCTCACCGCTGTAAACGGTCTGTTCTGTACTAGGGTGTTTTTGCACCTGCGTTTTCCTCTGCTTGCACTTATCAATGTGCTTGCTTCAGATGATCACATCACGAGCTCGCCCGCTTTTCATTTTTTTGTGTACAAAAACACCCTACTCTATAACTTTTTTTATCAGTACAGCGAGCCTACATGCCTAACATCTCTTTGGCAACAAACTCACTCGCAAACAGTAATGTATCAATGTGCTTGCTTCAGATGATCCGCCTGTGTTTCGTTTTTGGTACAAAAACACCCTACTCTAACTTTTTTATCAGTACAGCGAGCCTACACGCCTGCCGTAGCATCCCTTTGGCTACAAACTCACTCGCAAACAGTAATGTCATCGTTTCCTTTTTGGTACAAAAACACCGTACTCTTTAACTTTTTTATCAGTACGCTCTACAGCGAGCCTATCATCTCTTTGGTTACAAACTCACTCGCAAACAGTACTGCATCAATGTGCTTGCTTCAGATGATCACGATCCTGTGTTTCCTTTTAGGTACAAAAACACCCTACTCTCTAACTTTTTTATCAGTACAGTGAGCTTACCATCTCTTTGGCTACAAACTCCCTCGTAAACAGTAATGTCATTCATACTTCAGGCTACTCTGTGCCCAAGTACCAGGACATTGACGACTTAGTGGCTAGTAGCAGCAGTATGTGGTGTTCATGTGCGATAAGAAGACAAACTTCCTCTTCTTGTCTGATATATCAAGAGGGTGAGGGTGCAGTGTGTGTGTGTGAGAGAGTGTGTGTGTGTGCGCGCGTGTGTGTGCGCGTGTGTTGGTGTGTGTGTGTGGGAACAGCTCTGTTTGTCATCGTGTATTATCCACAGTTCCTCATTGACAACACATTGTCTTCTCTGCTGAGTCCATGTATTGTGAGAGCACACCCTCAGCTGAGTCGCAAACAACCCCCAACGTATGGAATATGATCTGGCTCGATGTGTATGGCCACAATGTTTTCTCAGCGCTTCGTCTCACGTTTGAGAGAGAGAGAGAGAGAGAGAGAGAGAGAGAGAGAGAGAGAGAGAGAGAGAGAGAGAGAGAGAGAGAGAGAGAGAGAGAGAGAGAGAGAGAGAGATTTTATTTTAAACTGCAAACCCAGTTTACCTTCGGGTACCAATAAAGTTGAACTGAACTGAACTGAAGAGGGAGAGGGCGAGAGAGAGAGAGGGAGAGATACGTAGATAGAGGGCAAGAGAGAGAGAGAGAGAGAGGGAGAGAATACATGTACAGTAGCAAGAGTTTCCATCAAGGACAAAAGACGCCACAGCCCCACCATGAGAATTAGATGAGAACCAGGCAGGCCCCTCAGTGTCAATGTCATGCCCCTATGCCTGTGTGCTGTGTGGGATATCAACATTACACTCAAGTAGGGCAGTAATATGACGCCACAGGAGAGAGAGAGAGAGAGCCATGGGAGAGAAAAGACAAGAAGGGAGGAATTCAATACTCTGGAAGCGTGAGGGTGTGTAAAAGTCTGAGGGGGAGAGAGAGAGAGAGAGTAAAAAGGGAGCTGTATATGGCAGTCATAAACCTGCTGCAGAGAAGACGTATTAATAGAAACACGGGGGCAACTGATAAAAACCAGCGGAGAACAGTAAACACGCAAGTGATGATGTCATGAACTTGCTTGCTCTACAGCACGCCCTTTCTGTGCCCTACAGAGGTAGTGCAGTAAATACTGTATCGGTGTAACTGAGAAAAAGACCTTCAAAGTATTGGCCTTAGGTTGGATTAGGGGTGGGCGATATGGCAAAAATGTTGTATCACGATTTTTTAACATGAAATCACGATATCGATTTTTTATCACGATCTTCCATCCAAAAAATAAAAACGACAAAAAACAACTTTCATATACTTGCAATTTGTAATTTGCAGTCAATAAAATGTTAACACACTGATGATACTCTCATAAAGTGTACAAGTGGAATACAATAATGTAAAAAATGAAGTGAAGACAACAACACAAGTGAGAGAACGTCACTCTGATACTGATAATAAACATCTTCACTGCAAGACGATCTATACAATTTCTCCACTTTGGCAGATTCGAGACGATATTTTACTCAATATCGCGATTCACGATATAATATCGTCATATCGCCCACCCCTAGGTTGGATATTGTATTATTGAAGTATATTGTAGCAATCTCTCTAAAAAGGAACACATTTGGACCATAACCGCAGAAATACACCAGCGGCGATCTGAGCGAGGCGAGCGACGGAAGTAATTGACTTTGTATTGAGTCGCGCGACAAAACCGATTCTGGAGACTAGAGCGACAGTTTGAAGTTGAAATCTTTTCAACTTTCTATGACGCGGTTCGGCGACAAGCCGCGACAGCCAATGACTGTATAGAGGACAGAGGTCAGTGACCACAACCAATAGGAATGCTTGAATGCTTTGCCTTCTGCCTGTATGGACATTCTCTAGTCTCCTCAATCGCTCATATCGGTTGCTGCTGCACTCTGTCGCTTGAATCGCATTGCGTCTGGTCTATTCGCGTGGTAAGGCTTTGTCACGAAATAAAGGGGATTATGAAGACCATTTTCAGTCTAAACTCAATGTTGACCAAATATGTAGTCACTGCATTTTGCCCATGCTCTGCCCTACTGTAGCCTCATCATGGAGAAAGTCAAACTGGGAGCAACAAACTCCACAATTCAATTACAGAAGAGTCAAAGACGTTATTTTATTTTACTAAGGGATCCCCATTAGCTAGTGCCATAACAGTTCGCTAGTCTTCTTGCTGTCCAGGACGAATATTAACTCCCCCAGTAACGAGTATTAACTGTTTTACTATTTGGCTCCATGTTACTGTACAGTAACTTACTGTACAGTACAGGCTTCAGCTCCACACATGACTTTATTGTTCAATCAGGGGGCAGCTGTAGCCTAGTGGTTAAGGAGATGGGCTTTAGATCAGAGGGTTGCAGGTTCGAATCTCATTCTTCCACTTGCTCTTTCACTGCATGGCTGCTGAGGTGCCCTTGAGCAAGGCACCTAACCACACACTTCTCCAGGGACTGTAACTAATACTCTGTACCACTGACTTGTATACTATACAAGTCAGTGCTCTGTACTGATGATGATGAATTAAGCCGCTTTAGATAAAAGCGTCAGCTAAGGATAATGTAAAAAAATCAGCTGCTAAACTCTACTAGGAAAACAAGATAGTTATACGCTGCATGCATAGGCCTACGCTTTTATTTATCCTCTACACTGCAGATATTTATTTATTCATCCACCTTACTTTTATTCTTTTTAAAATCTTTTATGTGTTTCTTGTGTTTTTTATGTGTGAAGTGTGAATGTGTGTGTGAAAGGTGTACTATTACTGCACAAAAATTGCCCAAACTGAGACAAATAAAAGCTACTGAACCGAACTGAACTGCACTGAACTGCACTGAACTGAACTGCCCCAGGGGTGAGTTTCTCAAAAGAGAAGTTGTTAGCCTGTTAGCAACTTCGGTAACTGCCAATGGGAAAATGCATTGAAAACAGCAAAGTAGCTACTGTAGTTAGCAACTTTGGTTTTGAGAAATTCACCCCTGAACTGAACTGAACTGCACTGCACTGAACTGCACTGAAATGAACTGAACATCATTTTGCAGTTGTGTCAGTCATCAGCTGTGAGGAGGACTCCTCTTCAATGGGTTTGTCTTGTTCAACATGTTAACGTTAAGTTAACCTTACTCACCTCATTCAAGATGTTCTTTTTAAAAGCGAACATCGACCAACCCGGTTACATCATTCAAAGGGTGTATGTTTTGTTTGCTTTGTTCGATTCTATTTCAGAGCATGTGGCATTATGTTTTCAGCTACTCATCACCACCACACCCATCACATTAACGTCAGTAGGCTACTGTTGTTCACGCACACACACACACACACACACACACACACACACACGCACACGCACACGCACACGCACACGCACACACACACACACACACACACACACACACACACACACACACACACACACACACACACACACACATCCCAACAGTCGACTGTAAAATTTTAAAGCTATGACAAAGTTTAAAGCTATGACAAAGATACACAGTCACGCACACACACATGCACAAACACACGCACACACACACAATTCCCAACAGTCAACTGTAAAATCTAGTTTAAAGCCGCCCATGACAAAGATACACAGTCAGTCAGACACTCCTTTGGGCAAAGAGCACAAAAAAACTCAAAACAAAACAAACCTAACCCAGGTGAGTGACTGACTCCAATGTTCACTTTCACACTCCACCTCCACCTGACTCCAGCACATCAAGGCTACACTGAAAGGCCAACCCTTGGGAGCGGAGAGACATGCAAATACGGTAGGAGGCCTCACCACATGCATGACTGGCAATCTCACCACCATGGTGCCACCATATTGGAAGACAGTGTCAAACACATGAGTCATGTTTTCAATACAGGACAAAACAAAGTTGTTTGATGTCTCAAAAAGAGAAAAGGGAATGCTTCACTGGGTCCTGTATCCAATTTGTAAAAAGGGTGCTCATCAAAAAAAAACTTGGGCGTCCAAACAACCATGAAAAGATAAGAAACACTAAGAAACACTCCTTACTAAAGTTCAAAAGCCTTTGTTGAACACTGGCTACACACATGTAGCCAGTGTTCAATAATGGCTTCTTAAGTTTAGTAAAGAGTGCCTCAAATAGTTTCTTATCTTTTCATGGTTGTTTGATGTCTGTTTGAAGTTTAACTCAAGTAACAGTTAACAAACATAATGTCATTTATTACATACTTCCAAGTGTTGGAAACGGTGTAAAACACAAAGTCGCGTTTTCAAAAGGACAAAACAAAAGTAACCTATTTTTAGTAACCTCAAGCACTGGCTGACAATCCTAATGACATTTACATATGTCAGCGTTACGTATTAGGAAATGCTACCGTTAGTCATACACAGAGATCTGCACCTAGCTCTTGTGCGTGCCTGTAGTCACGACGAGGCTGTTATTGTGTACATGGTGCTGTGTACAAAACACTGCGCCCGTGTACAGCTGATACACAGAACATGACGCCACACCACACCACCTCTCCTTCCCATTCTGTTCTGCTTGTTTCAGAGTTCTGCTGACTTGCTGAACTCCTTATTCAGTTCAACTTCCCACCAGTCTTTTCAGTGGAACAAGAAGGTGATATCAGACAGAGGTGGCAAAAGTAGAAGTAAACATCAAAACCTGACGCAGTTTTCTACAAACACAAGTAACTTCACTGAGTAGCTGGTCTACAGTTACTATGGAGCGATGCAGCTGATTCTGCTCTGGTTGGATTCCACTTGGGGGTTCCTTTACAACAACATTTTGCTTCTTCATTAGGTACAACATGGTCAATAGTGTAACCACTATGTAATATAATGTGCTGGTGTTGTACTTACACCATAAATGTAAATGTAAATCAACTTTTACTTTGGACATCTCTGATATCAGACAGTGGTCATCAAGCAGGTACAGCGCAATACAGGCGTCACCCCAGCAGCAAATGAGACAAACACACCTCATGCCAAGAATAATGTCAAAGCGTGTTCTCACAATGGAAACACAAGCAACTGTAGCAAGAACAGCATGAGAACAGCAAGAACTAAGGAAGAACCTAGTCTGTTTTATATGTGTCACTAGAATGCCATATAAGAATGGCATTACTAGGCAGAATTCCATAATCTTATCTGAACTGCGGCCAAAAACATTTGGTGGCTTGCTATGAAAATGTTGCGTGTATCCACGTTTCCCATTGTGAACACAACATCATTTTATTCAGCAAAGCGTGACCATTGTATTTCTTGATAAAACTCTGGCAAGAAGCCAGTCTGGGATGCCAACATGGAGATGGTGGTGGTGGTGATGATGATGGCTTGTTAACATGCCGTGTTTAATGAAGTGTAACTTCTAAGCTCTGGTCCCAGGTCCCCAAATCCTGCTTAGCTTAGCCTCTCACAGAGGGGGGCAACATTTGGGGAGGGGCAGGAGAGTCTTTCAGCTCTGGTGGAGTGTAGGAATCCAGAGATGTGCCGCAGTGTGCTTGGAGGAGTGCTGAGAGGAGTTGAGAGTAGTGTAGTGGTGGAGTGTAGGTGAAGCCTTAACCCCCCACAGGGGGAACCCAGATAACCCCTCCACTCACAGCGGGTGGCTATCGCTTTTTGGACTTTGGTCCAATGGAAATACAAGCCAAGCCAGCCAGCCAGCCAGCCAGCCAGCAAAACCTGCGTAATTCTAGCTTCTCTGGGAGCTCAACTGTGCAATTTCAAGGGCAGCCCAGTTTTGTTTGATTGGGCCTTGATTTGTGAAGCTTTTAGTGAGGTCAGATCTCCCTCTCTGTCTCTCTGTCTCTGTCTCTCTGTCTCTCTCTGAGCATCCCGGAGGAATGCTGGAATGTGAGAGGGCAGTGCTCTCGCGGGCAGGGAGGCAGGCAGGCAGATCAGGGGAGGAATGTTTGCGCATGAGAGGTTGGCCCTGGTGCTACCAGCTCAATTTGGGCAGATCAAGGCACATAAGAGTAAACGCGGCAAAAAGCCAAATATCAGCACAAAGAGGAAAACATTTTTCAAAACAAGCAAACTAGCTCCTTTTTCAGGATGGTTGAAACTGGCGTGGTACAGTTAGACTCCAGGGAACTGCTACTAGATTAGAACTCTTTATCAGAACGTTCAGATGAAAGTTCACTCCAAGGCAACAGTTTAAAAGGTGTGGTCACCAATTCAAATCCAATACATCTCATCTGCAAGACTGAGTGTGAACTGATTCCCATGGTGAACTAGCTTCACTTCCTCAGCATGAGAGACATGTGTGTTTGCCTATGGTCACATCACCATGACCATGTAAATGCAAAACAAACAAAGAAGTTGAAAGCAAGTCAGGGAACTGCAGCCAATGGCGGATATTGAGCCAGGTGCACAGAAGGAAGTGATGCACTTTGAATGACTAATAGGACTCCGACTTACACATCATTTTACAAGAGTGAAGAGTTAACAGAGTGACCATTAAACACGTAATGCCCTGTTTGGTGGAAATGTCACAATAACATTTTACATCATTTTGACAGTTTGTCTGAACCGCTTTTACAACAACATGCTACTCGCATAGTCACTGCATTTTGTAAGCCTGATGTCATTCAGTGGTCCACCTTAATACTTGACTCAGACGAGAAAAAAGACCTGCATGGCAAGAGAATAGAACTGATATAGAAGAACAACACGCAATGTCACATTACAATATGATTATTTCTACAGGATGCAAGTCTGTCACCGCACAATCCCTTCAGTTAAACCAGCTAAAAACAGGTCCCTAATACAACTGCAAATATGAATACTGTACTTTTGGCTACCTCTATTCATGACATTTCTACTCTGGTGAGTAGAAACATTATGTCTGAATGCCGTCAGTGATGACTATTCATTAGAATTGTATAAAGCACAAGTATGAAGTGCTCTTACAGATGTAGGTCAATTACAACAGCAGTGGTATGGTATTACATGTTTGCAATCAACTTTATAATATCATAGTACAAGTGTCGTAATTACATCTTTAAGAGCAGGCCTACTTGTCTTCTACTTCTACTTTATATAACTGTGCTATTCATCTTGGTGATGAAGCCATGACGCACCTCCTCCAGACTCACAGGTAGGTAACACACACCTGCAGTTGCCCTGGAGTCGACTACACAACACAACACAACCAAGGCCATTTATTCCCCTGCCATAAATGCATTTGAATAGCTAGGAGTGTGTTGAAATGGGCCTAAAAACCAAACCAAACGGAACATTAATTTAATCATTTAGATACTTTTGCGCGTTTGTTTCGCCCTCTCTGTCTGGCATTTTACACAGTTTTGACCAAACATTACAAATACAGCGAAACAAATACTCACTCTGTCTTCTTCCGGGACTTGTTATCGTGTAGTTCCAAGAGGTTGATGACTGCCTGTCCAAGGTGCTTATCCAGACCCACGAGCGCCCTGTGCATTACGATGATATGGAGAGTGCAGCGCTCGGCATTGCCGTGGTGGAAGAGCGGCAGGTCAAAAGTGGCTTCCTCCTTCCATACTGGTGCCACACACTTCTCAGCCACCGACGTTGAAAATTTGTCTTTGGCCACCTGCATGATGGCATAGGCGTCGTTTGTGCCATGTTTGCCCTTGATCCTCAAGTTCTTGGCCTGGAACACCGTTACCTGTACACTTGTAGGGTACCATTGTTGACTCTGGTCTGCTAAAGACATCCTCGAGGATCAGGCCCTGTGGTCACTTGAAAGCGTAGGACCAGCCTTGTTGCCACAGACTGGCAATAAACACACTTTATAGCTAGTTAAACGCGTCAGAAATTGGCGAAGCGCACAGCTGCTACTACAACTACAGCGACTGTCCCGTCAGAGTTTGATGCACATCGACTACTTTCGCAACACTACTACAGACTCCTCCTTCGCAGGTTGGATCAGGAAAGCGTTTTAGTCCAGTGACGTAGGCGATAAGCATGGGGAAATTGTTTGGGAACGCTAAATGACAAACTCCATCAGTGGATGAAAATGAACACACTTCAAGATAATTTGGTAAAAGATCTATTCATAGTCTATAACTTATAACATGTGTCTTCTTTTCAAGTTTTCCGTGGGAAAAGTATGATGCGCCCAACAACAGCTCAGGCGCACACGACGAAACAGATATTAGAAGGAAATATTGATGGGTGGCTTAAATTCTTAAATAACTATTGGTCGGAAGTCTTCGTAATAACTAATGTGGTGGCCTGGCCGACCATGGCCCACTCGTTTAGTGGGTTAATTGTATTACTCCACTAGGACACATTTGCCTTCTCATAATCTTGTTATTGAAACAGCATCACGTTATGAATAACACCCGGGTCCTAAGTATCACTACGTGTCAGGCCGATTAGTCATACATTTGAACGTCTAAATTTACCATAGGAGGGCAATTGCGGTCACTAGGTTGGATGAACTCAGCCCACGAAGTGGCCACATCAAGCTGGAAGCTTCCCTGGACAACAAAACCCAGCCTGGAATTGTAGGTTGCATTGGAGAGGAGAACGGAGTATTCGACGCGCTTCACCAAAAACACAACATATGTCTCATTTCTGGATAAATCCTTAAACTGGGCATGACAGAAGGTACCCTACTCCTCTTTGTTTGTAAGAAGTCTTCCTGCTTCGTCACACACTGTGGCTCAGCCCATTGCACGAGCTCACCATTTGATTGGTCAACTTCAAGTCTGTTAAGTCAATCCCTTGCGCAAAAAGACGCACAGCATAGATGAATAATGCGCAAATGTGCACTGCTCGATAAAGGAGTTGTTCAAAAACGACAAAATAATACATAAGAACACATCTTAACCTACCCTAATTACCACACAAAGTTTTATTATTATCTCCACTTATCAATTGTGAATAAAGTCAATTTGCCTTGAAAACAGGTGCATTGGAGAGGAAACAAGTTGTTAATCCCTTAGTAATGGCAAATGGTGGCCATAGATAATGGCCCTCTCTGTGTAACAATGGCTCTCTCTCTCCCTCTCTGTGACTTCTGCCGCTGTAGAAGTAGCCAATCCCTTTCACCATTACTAATGAATAATTCATTAGCATGGCATTGATTACAGTCAGCAAGGAGAGAACAGCCCAACACACATGACCCGGGCTGGTATCCACTGGTACTGACCATAAGGGGAAACGGACAGATCACTGGCAAACTCCTTCAAAACCAGATAGAGTCGGCTATAATGCTGAGCTGTCCATCACAATCACAGATGATGGGGATATCAAAATGACCTGCTGGGCAAAAGAACATATTAAGAAATTAAAAGCACCGGGGCCATACATTGTATTGGCCCCCTATGTGTTGGGGAACAGCCTACAGGTAACTGATTGCATGTACCCAGATTCAATTATTCAGATTGCACATTTTAAGAAACTGTATTCCCTTACAGTTACTGTGTCAATAAAACATTCAATAGAAGCAGTAACAGAATACATCTACTTCCTAAAATAAAGGAATTACAAGGAGGCACTTTTTTCCTGTTCAACATATTAAGCTCCTGTGAGTTTCTGTCATTCCAGGCATTGTCAGAAACCCAAACTGGGCCCTGCCCTGGCTCAAATGGAAGAGCACTACACTGGTACCCGGATACGATTCCGGCATGGGTCCTTTGCCGAACATCCCCTATCTCTTTTTCCCATTCCCTTCCTGTCCCTCTCGACTGTCCTTTTTAATGGTCTTTTAGACTTTATTATGGACAAGACAGTATGAAAGGTAGACAGGAAGCGAATGGGGAGAGAGGCGGGGAGGGGCCGGCCAAGGACCCGGGCCGGGAATCGAACCTGGGTCAGCTGCATGGCAGCCAAGTGCATTACAGGATGGCCACGGCAGGGCCCTCTCTCGACTGTCCTATAACACACGAGTCTGACAGGTGGACAAAGATGTGTCCGTCTTTGCAGAGGGGCCCTAACTCTGCCGCCTTGTGGACACAGGAGGGAATTACAATTTAAAGAATGCATTTCAGACGGATGGATGGAGACAGACCGACCGAAGGACATATGCTCTTATAGAGATGCTAGGAAGCATCTAAAAATAAAGGCAAACACCCCCCCCCAACCCAAACAGAACATGCAATAAGAGTTTCTATGTACATGTCATGTTAATGTTGATGAAGTCAGTGGGCACCCAAAGGCATAATAGCCGATTGTCCTTGGAAATTCTGTTGCCACATGCGTCAGGTGAAATCTGTCAGTTTGATGTGAATAATGTGTGTAATATATATTGACAATATATCAAGTCGGCCTAAGGTAAGTAATCCAAAAGTACTTAGATTACCGTACTCACATTGAATAATTAAAAAAGATTACATTACGAACCACATTTTGAATCATGCACTCTGTTTTCTGTTGGTGAATACATTTCTAAGTAACCTTCCCAACACTGGTTAGCATCAGCCTTACTTTGGGCCCAATGAAAGAATGGAATTTTGAGTACTTATTCCAATTAGCCTGTTTGCATTACCTGACAAAGGAGCTGTCGGTTCCTACAACTAAACTCTTTTGACTCGTTTTTAAGACGAATATTACCAGGGCCCCTAGGCTACAGGTTGTTATGGGGCCCCCCGAAAACCAAATTTCGTAACACATTTACTGACAGTGTCATAATAATGTGCTAGGAATTGAGGATAATATTACATTACATTTTCACTTAGCTGGCGCTTTCATTTGTTCAAAGCGACTTACAACTATTATTTTTCAGGGTATTGGTTACAGTCCCTGGAGCAATGTGGGGTTAGGTGCCTTGCTCAAGGGCACTGCAGCCATGGATGGAGGTGTAGGGAGAGATTAGGGGGGATTCGAACTGACAACCCCTAGATTGAAAGACCAACTCTCTAACCACTAGGCCATGGCTGCCCGAGTAATGCCCGATAATATGCCTACTACTAATTCTGCAATTTTTCACTTTTGGCTATTCAGGGGCCCCATATCAGCCATATCTAGCCTGTGGGGGCCCCTGGGCTGCAGCTGTACCTGGCCCGTGTGTACATCTGGCCCTGAATATTACTCTGTCATTGTTGGCATCGTTAAGTCTCCAGCCTGGCATCCTAATGAAACCGGTAGTCGATGGTTAGCAGCACAGTCCAGCCAAATTGCCCACTTGACAGACAAAATGACAACTGGCAGAGCCAATACTGAAGCTCCATCTGTTTCAGAGATGAGATGACAGATGGTTGGAAATGGAGCACATTCAGTATGAGAGAAGACTGGCGATTAGGGCAATGGCTCAGTCTGAACCTTGTTGGAGGTAATGAGCTTTTTCTACCATAAATTCTGTTATTAATCTACTCCACCTGAACCTACTTTTTGGACAATCTTGTCTGAACGTCAGTGCACCATAATAGTGTGTGTGTGTGTGTGTGTGTGTGTGTGTGTGTGTGTGTGTGTGTGTGTGTGTGTGTGTGTGTGTGTGTGTGTGTGTGTGTGTGTGTGTGTGTGTGTGTGTGTGTGTGTGCGTGTGTGTGTGGGAGCCTCTTCATATGGAAACGCAGGTGCCGCTTTTATCGTTAGGACATTAGCAGAAGATTCTAGTGCTGTATTGGACTCCTTTTAAACCAAATTTGGATTGTGCCATGGATAAATGTATATCTGTCAATCCAAATAAAGAAGTATGTGTGTGTGTGTGGGGGGGGGGGGGGGTCATATAGTGAATAGTGGCTTTTAGTCAGCAGCTACTGAACAACCATTTGAGTTTTCTAACAATGCAGATTTCCGGCCTTGTCAGGTCAGGGTGTATAGAGTGAGTTTCTGGTTGACAAAGCCATTAATACTTTTTACGGGCCATGTCATTTCCTAAACCTTTTTGAAGCCAGTGTTTCCCAATCTGGGGATCGGAACCCTTAGAGGGGGTAACAGAAGGACTAAGGGGTTTGCATACAGAAATGCAAGTTATGTTACGTCTATGTCTGTCTGCATGGGAAAGTAGGAAACGTAATTTCAATTCTTTGTATGACTAGTGCATGTAAAGAGATTGACAATAAAACCGACTTGACTTGACTTGACTTGACTTGACTTGAAGTTAGCGGTTAATGCTATACATTTCTTAGTATTCACAGTATTCACTTTTTATGGTTAATGTTATGGCCAGAGCATGTTTGGCATTAAGAATCTGGGAGGTGGGAACCACTGATGTATGTCATTCTGCCGGGAACTTTCAAGAAGTCCCATCACGTCCTGATGCAGGTTTTTTGGGAAGGAGTCCCCCACTCATACTTGACAGTCACCAGGCTGCCATGAGTACCAACACAAGGGCCATGGGCAACACATGCTAGAAAAGTGGTGACGAACACAGGCCAGTCATGGGAACTGCAGCCTTGCGGATTTGGAAACGTCATACTCAATCAATGAAATGTATACTATACTGTATGTATACCTAAATGTATAATCTACTAGAAATGCACTCAGAGAGTGCACACCTCCACCAATAAAGCTGTTTGATAGAACATTTGATTATGCGACACCTTCATTCTCTTTTCAAGTCTTTCTGCTTTGTTTTTGTGGAGTTAGAAATGGGAATGTCAAAATTCACCCTATTCCTCAATGGTGAAGAATCTTTTTTTTTTTTTTTTAAATCCTGGATTCGGATCATCACCACAATCACTTGTGCCTTGTGTCATTTCCAACAACACAACATTTTATCAAAATCCGTGCATTACTTATTGAGTTATCCTGGTGACAAACAGACAAACAAACCAATGTGAATGAAAACATAACCTCCTTGGCGTAGGTAAAGGATGAATTAGACCATATGTCACTATTCCCTGTCTCACTAAGATTCACACATTATGAGAGTGAGGACAGGTATGTGTGAGTGTATGTGTGTGTGTGTGAGTGTGTGTGTGTGTGTGTGTGTGTGTGTGTGTGTGTGTGTGTGTGTGTGTGTGTGTGTGTGTGTGTGTGTGTGTGTGTGTGTGTGTGTGTGTGTGGGGGGGGGGGTGGCATGCACACTGTTGAGTCATATTACGGTTGACTGTGATGATTGAGGTGAATTGACTTTATGTATTCTGGATTTTTAGCGGCACATCTCATCTTTTTTTCAGGGGGCTTTTGATGTCTTTATTTGACAGCAGTAATGAAGAGAAGACAGGAATCGAGTGGGGCAGAGAGATATGGGGCAGGGCTGGGAAATGACTCAGGCCGGATTCGAACCTGATTCCCTATGGGCATGCAGGCCCAGATGAGGGGGGCTGATTGCACCGCGCCACAGTGCCCCCCTCCACCCCAGCAGCACATACATTTCATGACTTATTACATCCAGAATACATTTTGACAAACCCATCCTAATAATAAAAATAGTATAACATAAATACTGTATGTGCCTGTTCATGAAATCCCCTATTGTGTCTTAGATCCAGGAAACTCAAGGAATGAATAAATATCATATTGATTCGAGGCACCGAAGGTCTAATGCGCTATGTATTGAAATATGTGCTTTTCTATTATTAACTAGAAGCACTCAGAGAGCGCAAACCTCCGCCAAGGAAGCTGCTTGATAGAACATTTGACTATGTTACTCCCTAAGTCTTTCTGCCTCTTTTTGTGGAGTCCCCGCAATTACATTTCTGGTCACTAGGGGCGTCTGGATATAGACCAGCAATGGTGAAGAATCTTTTTAAAAGGCTTGGTTTCGGTTGGTTATCCAGATCACCACCAGCATTTAATCACTTGTTCCTTGGGTCATTATCAACTACACAAAGTTTTGTCCAAATCTGCTGATTAGTTTTTGAGTTATGCTGCTGACAAACAGACAAACCAACGCAACCGAAAACATTACCTCCTTGGCAGAGATAATAATTATCTTTCATTTGCCATTTCCATCAGATTCAGCTTCATTGGCCAACTATGCTCACATGTACAAGGAGTATGACTTCGGTAGATGCAGTTTCTCTCCTCATTAGGAAATAGTGTATATATTTCCCCACTAGAAACATGACAGCATGGGTAAATAGAAACAGTGGGTCTTTCTCAAAACCTAGGCCAGTGTCCTACCAAGTGTAAGCCTAATTAGTCATGCCCAGTGATTGGAAACTTTTTGGTGAACTCAATATCCAATGGGTGTGACTAATAAAGGGTATCCATCACTGGGCGTGACTAATTAGTCTGATAAACTTGGAAGGACACTGGCCTAAGTTTTGAGAAAGACCCTGTGTCATTATGGCCTCAAAGGTGCACTGTGTATGATGGTGACCAGAGTAGGCGTTGCAACTACGCTGAAAAAAAGTGTAAGGTGCACGCACATCCCAAAGTAACAACTAGCTACGGGTGCAGAATATCAAAAAAACGTATAAGGAGAAAAGGAGACAAAATACTCGCACACCGCAAAAGCTCCCTTGTCGTGATTTTAATGTGAAAAATGGCACAACGTTTCGACCAGAACTGTGCTGCCTATTGCCAAATTTGATCTTTTCATTAATATTTACCAAGTAATAAAGTAATATTTATTAATATGACCAAAGTATGGTGCGTCGTTTTGCAGCTAAAAATGTCTATTTCTGGAAATTTAAAGTTGGACATGGAGAAGATTCAGCTTTTCATGTATGAAAAGTGCAATTTTCAGTCATAACGGATGCTTAAAATTTGATGAAGAGGGTAAGTGCTTGTGAAAAAGATAGCATTTATGAATAGGCAGCATGAATTCTGGAAGCAAACTACTAAAAATATTACACAGTGCACCTTTAACATAACAGATGGTCACCAACCTAGCCTGGGAAACCAGACTATACCATGACAATACTCAGCAGGGAAAACATGTTCTTGCTGTGAGTTTATCTAGGTCAGGGGTTCCCAAACTTTTTACCCTACGCACCCCCTTGTGCATTTCAATGAGGTTTGCGCACCCCCTAAGCGAAATTTGGGTGTGCTGATGGCCACGCAAGGATAGATTCACTGCTCATTCACTGCACATTGTGCACAGTCATTTTGGGGAATCCTCTTTTCCAATAGTCTTGGAGTTAAACTACACTTCAGATGGACCCTTCCAGCATACAATGCATGCACCATACAATTAAAAACTACTTAATGTTCTTTAATGCTGGATTAAAAACATATCCCCCATTGCTCTATTCAGCTCGCGTACCCCCTTATGGCAGATTGCGCACCCCCAGCGGTGCACGCACCCCAGTTTGGGAAACCCTGATCTAGGTCACAAGGGTATCAGTATCACCAAGCTGTACTGTGAAAGACAGTATGATGGGGGATCATATTTGTATTTCAGAAAAATAAAAACGGTTGAGAACAATAAGAAACATTTTTGTAAGTCTTTATTTTGCATCAGATTTGATAAGGCACTGTTTGTGGGTCTAGAACAAATATATTATTGAATAATAAACAATAATTAATTTCCTATTATTTAAAACTGATGCCATGACAGATACAACAAATATAAATACTGGTAAAAATTTGATTTCTCCCTTTTCACTCTGAGATGAATTTGGACATTTGGGTTTTTTTTTGTGTGTGAAAATCTTACAAAAACCTTAACATGACAACCGACAATGAAATTCAGGTTTCAGTTCACAAACACTGGCTGGTATGTCACTGATCTGATAACATTTACAAGTCCCAAAACCACAAACACATTGCAATCCATGAAATACACAGAGGGGAAAAAAACTGCCTGGTGGGTGATGTATGCATGTTTATCAAAGCTTATAGTTCTAAGATCTCTGACATTGGAAAGCCGACTGACACCGCACACTCAAAAAGTCTATGGCACATACATGTACTACTACATCACATTGTGGAAAAATATCCAGGAAAATGTAATAGTAGCAGAAACTAATACTTTTACAGGACTGACACACACAATATGGCACAGAAACCATCAAAATCCTGTGGCTTTGAGGTTGTCTTTTTGCGACTGAAACCATTCTTTGGCACGAGAATGTCCCTGAACGTACACAGTAAATGTTGTGGTGTTAATTCAACACTTAAAGAGTTCATTTAAGTCCAAATGAACACTGCAGAATTTACTACTGGAAAACACTGTTCTGGTAACACTGTAGCATGGGGTTCCTGTTGCAAACTGTTCAGCACGTCCTCTCCGGTTCATATCTACAAGGGCCTGCTGGTCATGATTGGGGAAAACAACATGGATGTTACGGCACGTAAACAATGTGGGAAAAACCAACAACAGTTAGACAATGAGTGGCAGTTCTGTGATAGAATCATAACGAAAGTCAAGGAAGAAGACACGGGGTGACAAAGAGGTAAGTTGTCCCGGGCCAAGGGAGCGAGGGGGCCCCAGAACTGTGTCCTTGAATTGAAGGGGGCCCTTTCCGATCACTTCGTCCGGGGCCCGGCCAAAGCTGTCCTCAGCACTGACTGCAGTGTAAAGATTCATTGAGAGCACACAATCGCCACATTGAATAACGGATCGAAACAACACTGGTTAGATAATGCCTCAACCACAGAGAGACCAGTGTTGTATGTTATCTCAGAAAAAATGTGTTGATAGTAACAGTATTACTCTTATGAAATGACATTATTATGTCTTCATTACAGTAAATGGGTTTGTGGATATGACTGACTGGTGCTTCAAACATACCAAGACACCTTGGCCCCATACTACAAAGCAGTTTCAGGACTAACCCAGGTTAAGTTAAGAGGTAAATCATCTAATAGAAGACCCTGAAGTCCTCATGACTCCAGACTCTTCTAAAGATGATTTACCTCTTAACTTAACCTGGTTTACTCCTAAACCAGCTTTCTAGTATAGGTCCCTTGTCTGTGAAAAGAAGTCACAAAGCCACAACAACAACAAAAATGTGAAGACTTCTCTACTGGTGGTGCATCAGTGCAGGGTCAGTGACGGGTTGTGTCCAGTGGGTGGCAGTAGCGACCTATGAATGCGGGTGAGAAGTTAACCGGACATTCCCGGCAAAATGGAACCATCGAGGAGCACAGACAGCCCCTTCCTGCTTTACAAAGTTCACAATGCCACAAATTCGTTCACCAGAGTACTGTATTGCAGGGTGGGTGGAGGCCCATTCACACTGCACTAAATACGAAGGGATCCATTTGCTTATAGCTTGGGGTTGTTTGCAAATAGGCAAAAAAAGCTATTTTCAGTGCTGGGTAAAGGACGGACTTCATCTTAATACTTAAAATGGTTAAGAAGAATATGTACACTGGGTGTTTTCTCTAACTCTCACATGCGCACGCACGCACGCACACACACACACACGCATGCACGCACGCACGCGCACACACACACACACACACACACACACACACACACACACACACACACACACACACACACACACATACTGTATATACGAGCACACACACATGCTCACATACAAACACTCACACACACACACACACACACACACACACACACACACACACACACACACACACACACACACACACACACACACACACACACACACACACACACACACACAACAAAATGTCCTTCACAGAGGAGATGCTTATAGCAAAATGGGCTTTCATGAATTCCATTTCCATGCTGGCAGGTTTCTTATGCATAGACTCAAGCAAAAAATAAAAACATCTAAGCTTCTAAGCTTACAGATATACAGTCAAGGGTACAATTGCTTCTTTTCAACAAATTATTTAGCTTTCTTTTACTTCTTAACACTGTATACCTATGGTGGAATACCTTGATATAAACAAACAAATGTATACTTTTGCACATTTTCCAAGCAAAACATCAAACATAACACTGACATGTGGCGTTGTGTGATCTCCAGCTGCAATAAAACTAATTGGCAGGGCGGGATGCAGAGACTGTGTTGACTGAAACAAAATATTCTTCAACCACATACTTTCTACAGTTCTTTAACCTTTGCCTCAATTCTCAAGTTTGTTATGTAAGTACAGATGTATACCAAGTGCTGGCTAAATTCAGTTCACACTGAATTTCTTGCTTTTTGTGGCTGCTGTTGTTTTGACCATGTTGACTCCAGGAGTAAACCAGGTTAAGTTAAGAGGTTAAATCATCTAATAGAAGAGCCTGGAGTCCTCATTTTCTTAAGATTTACCTCTTAACTTAACCTGGTGTACTCCTGAACCTGCTTCTTAGTATAGGCCCTAGGAGTTCAAGTCTTAGCCAATCGTTCAAATCAAACGGTGGTCTCGCTCTTCCAGACGCCGCTGCGCATGCCCACGGAGCTCTGGGAGTGGTCCGTGCCACTGGTGTCCGGCTCCAGCCGTAGCGTGGAGCGCTTCAGCGTCCCGTTGGGAGCAGCGTTCACGTTGGCGTTACTGTTCACCATCGACGACGACGTGGCACTAGCCGCCGCCGCATTAGCCGTAGCCGTGGCAGTAGCTGTCCCGGCAACCGTTCCCATGGGAACCCCACCACCGGCGGTAGCGGCAGTGTTGTTGTTGTTGAGCGGGAAGGAGCTGCGCTTGGCTTCACGCTCGGCGGCCGCAGCCAGTTTGAGGTTGTCCCGGCTGGCACAGCGCCTCTGGGCAGCGCCACCTCCGCCATTACCGTGCTGCATGGCCACACGGCTGGCCATGGAGGGCAGGAGGGGGAAGGGCTTCCGGCAGCCGCTGCTGCCCCCGTCGCTGCCCTCCGAGGGGCTGGTAGCCAGCGCGTCACACCCCCCCGTGCCCCCGCCCCCGTGCCCACCTCGCCCGTTGGTCAGCGGGCCGCCCGTCTGGCTCTCAGAGTGACTGTTGTGGTTGCGCAGGCTGCCGTTCTCGCTGGACGCGTGCTTGTGGTGGTGGTGGTGGTGGTGGTGTTGGTGGTGGTGGCCGCCCCCCATCTGGGACAAGCCGAGATGCTCCACCCCACCACCCCCACCCCCACCTACAACACCCGGGGGGCCCAGGGCGCCAACGCTGCCCCCTCCGCCGGCCCCTCTCAGGGCCTTGAGGCGGTAGTGGCCCCGGCCCTCCCCGCGGTGGTGGTACTGCCCCCCCCCACTTGTCTTAGTCCTGCTGCTGGCCTTCCTCCTCTGAGGCTGCTGCTGCTGTACGGGCGCTACGGAGCCGATGAGGGGCAGCACATTGTTCTTGGGCTTGCCGTTGTTCTCCGTGCTCGTGCTGGTGTTGGTGTTGGTGTTGGTGTGTGTGTTGTTGTTGGTCACCATCGCGGTGGTGGACGACGCCCGTGCCGCCGCGTTGTTGGCGTTCTCCTGCGCCACCTGCAGCAGGTTGGTGAGCTTGCACGGACCACCGGCTCCGACGGGAACGGGAACGGGCGCGTGCCCGGCGCTGCTGCTGGTGCCGCTCGGCGTCGACGAAGACCTGGCCGAGGAGCAGTTGTTGGCCTCGCTGGGCGGCGCGCACCCCACGTACAGCTGCGAGCCGCGCTCCGAGGAGGCGTTGCCCACGCCGGCGGCGACCGCATTAGCGGAGGAGGAGCAGGAGTAGGCGGCCTGCATGGGCCGGGAGCTGCGGTAGCGCGGGCAGCAGCAGCGCAGCCACGCCGCCTGCACGTCCAGCCTCCGCAGGCAGTGGTGCGCGGCCAGGAACAGCCCCAGCGCGGCCGCCGCCACCCCGTACAGGCAGCTGAACAGCAGGCTCTCGTGCCGGCCGCCGCCGCCGCCCGCCACCGGCTGCCACACCGCCATGGCCCCGCAGCACCACAGCGCCAGGAACAGGAAGTGCGCCGTCACCAGCGCCAGGAACTGGACCTTCAGGGAGTACTGGTCCTCCACCACCGGAGGGAGGCCGCCGTGCATGGCTCCGGTTCCGCTGCCCTGGGCCGAGTCTGTGGACAGCAGGCTCATGCTGCCGCTGAGTGCCGGCTGGGTCTCGGGGAGCGGGGAGGAGACGGAGGAGGTGGTGATGGTGTTGGTGCCGCAACCGGTACCGCCGCCGCCACTGCCGCTCAGCAGCTCCTTGGTGCTCTCGGTGTTGCGGCGTCGGAGACGGAAGATGGCGCATAGGAAGTAGATCCAGGTCACCACCACGACCAGGCCGGCGGGGACGAAGAAGGCGCCCAGGCTGGGACGCCACACCAGCCAGCAGCTGCAGGGGGACACAGGTAAGGGTAACAGTCATTTATTTATCATAGAAAAGCTTGTGAAATAACAGTCTGGTTAACTCCATGTGCAGAAAGGCATAGCTAAAGTAAAGCACATAGTTAGTTAGTTAGTTATGGTTTATTTGAGTAGGGACAAATACACATCATGTAGGTTGTACAACAACCTAACAGACAAGTATCGTAGCATTTGTAGCTATAGGCTAATTTCAAATGCCAGTCCCTAGAAGGGCTTTTAAAGCAAAATTAAAAAAACTGTTTTGTCTGTTATTGTTGTTTTAAAATGTAACCTATCCATTCAGCCATCATACATAACTAATATTGAGAGAACACGCTTAGGCTCCGGATGCCACACCAGCCACAGCAGCTGCGGGGACACAGTAAGGATCAGAGACATTTATTTACGTATCACACATGAGCTTACTAGCCTGGTAGGAAATGGTAACAGTCTGGTTTACTCCATGTGCTACTTAGCTAAGGTAAAACACACACATAACTAATATTGAAGCAGATAAATAGAGGGGGGTGGGGGGAGACAAAAAGGCAGAAAGAAAGAAAGTAAGAAAGAAAGAGCGAGAGAGAGAGAGAAAAGGAAAGAAAGAGAGAGAGAGAGAGAATGAAAGTGAAAAGAAAAGTAGTCTACTATATTTTCTTAATTGTCCATAGATGTGCAGAGGCAAGACGGGTGAGGAAAGGGGGTGGAGGAGTGTGTGTGTGTGTGTGTGTGTACGCGCGTGTGCGTGTGCGTGTGTGTGTGCGCGCGCGCGCGTACGCGTATGTGCGCGTGTGTGTGTGAGAAGGTTGGGGGGGGGTGCAACAAATAAGACAAGGTTAGTAAGGGTCACATTGCTGTGTGACAAGCCTACGTATGTGATGTTGATGTCGGGAGCACAAGGCCAGCCTCTGTGTTGCTGCTCTGAGCCGCACACTAAAATGGAGTCTCACAGGAAGGACCTCGCCGCTTATATCAGCAGTAAACATGAGAACGCAGTCACCAGGGTCACACATGGCCTGTGGGCAGGAGTGAAGTGAAGTGTGTGTGTGTGTGTGTGTGTGTGTGTGTGTGTGTGTGAATGTGTGTGTGTATGTGTGTTTGTGTGTGTGTGTGTGTGTGTGTGTGTGTGTGTGGTGTGTGTGTGTGTGTGTGTGTGTGTGTGTGTGTGTGTGTGTGTGTGTGTGTGTGTGTGTGTGTGTGTGTGTGTGTGTGTGTGTGTGTGTGTGTGTGTGTGGAGGTGGACTACTACTTACTAAGGGATGTTTTCTCCGTAGTTGTTCATGTTGACTGCTGCTGTTATGCCACAGATGATGCCGGGGACGCCGTCAGCTATTAAATAAAACCTGAAAATAGGAAGGAAAAAAAAACAGGATATGGTGACAAATTGACACAATGGGCGAATATGAAAACTGGCCAATGAGGCCAGAGGCCACAAATATTAACTGTGACGTTTTATTGTGATGTTTGTGATGTGTTAATACTGAAAAAGTAGTACAAAATGTAGTAATCCACAATAAAGAAAAGAAAAGAAGAAACTGAGAAACTGACATGACACATGCACACACATAAATACACTACTAATATCAAATTAAAAAATCAAATTATGAAAAGAAGTAATTTGGTCCCTCATTTATTATTATTATTTCATTATACGACCCTTGACAATGCACACCACATGCATCCAGTTACTTTGTCATCTTATGACCGCCTGCCTGCCTGTCTGCCCGCCTGCCCGCCCGCCCGCCTCCCTGCCTGCCTGCCGCCTGCTCCCCTCCCTGCCCGCCTGCCTGTCTGCCTGCCTCCCTGCCTGGCTTCCAGCCCACCTGCCTGCCCGTCTGCCCGCCTGCCTGCCTCCCTGCCTGCCTGCCTGCCTGACTGCTTGCCTGCCTGCCTCCCTGCCCGCCTGCCTCCCTGCCTGCCCGCCCGCCTGCCTGCCTGCCTGCCCGCCCGCCCGCCTGCCTGCCTGCCTGCCTCCCTGCCCGCCTGCCTCCCTGTCTGCCTGCCCGCCTGCCTCCCTGCCTGCCTCCCTGCCTGCCCGCCTCCCTGCCTGCCTGCCTGCCCGCCTGTTTGAGGTCCCATTCTCAAGCCTCCAGCTGCAGCATCAACAGGCGGACAGACAGCCATAGCCAGAACCATAGCGAGGGGCCACACGTGATTTATTCCCCAGCCCAGACATTGTAGCCACATTCAGGAGCTGACCTTAGTGGGCCGAGGGGGTGACCACTGGGGGGTGGGGGGGGGGGGGGGGTCAGGGGGGTGTTACGTTCCACAGAGAGGGCAAAGGGTCAGCAGTACAGTGTGAGATCACAAGCTCCATCAGACAGCTAAGGCATTGAAAAGGGGAGGAGGTGATGGACTGGTGTGTGTGTGTGTGAGAGAGAGAGAGAGAGAGAGAGAGAGAGAGAGACAGAGAGAGAGAGAGAGAGAGAGAGAGAGAGAGAGAGAGAGAGAGAGAGAGAGAGAGAGAGAGAGAGAGCGCAAAATTGAATGTGTGTGTGCGAGCGTGTGTGTGTGTGTGCGTGTGCGAGCGTGTCTGTGCTTTTGCTTGTGCTTTTCAACCCCAAACACTCCGTGGTGGCAAGATTTATGTAGGTGGTCAACCCATACGATTTTGTGTGTTATGCTACACTTGCAAGATTCGCCTACGCCGCTACGCTTGGGTCTTACTTCTCAGTTATGGCTCAGAATCTCTCTCTCTCTCTCTCTCTGACCGTCTCTCTCTTTTAATAAAAGTTCTCTTTCTGTGGAGTTGTCCATTAAACGAAGCAAGAAAACCCAGGCAAAAAAAAAGAAAAGAAAAAGACAAAAGTGCCTTAGTTGGTTGGTTGTTGGTAAGACAATGGAGCTTTGATAGCAGAGAGCCCCTATATCACTTGGTGGTCCATTTTCTACAGACACGCTCATTTGAAATGCTCCTTCACAGCCATTTCCCATCTGCTCTCACAGAGGGAACATGACCAGGGGTGGGGGTGGGGGGGACAAAGGGGTCAGTTGTCCCAGGCCCAGGGATAGGGGGTCAATCAGGCCCTCATGACATTGTATGTATTGAGTGTGTGTGAATGTGTGTGTGTGTGTGTGTGTGTGTGTGTGTGTGTGTGTGTGTGTGTGTGTGTGTGTGTGTGTGTGTGATGGAAGGGCTTTCAGATGAGTTTGTCCCGGGCCCAGTCAAAACTGCCAGCGGGCCTGCCTCTCACAAAGAGGCTCTTGAGACAGCGCTCTCTCTCTCTCTCGCGCTGGACTCTCGTCTCTCGTCTCTCTCTTCCTGTCTTGTCTCGGCCTGATGACATCACTGACCTGAGCATGGGCCTCTGTGTGGGCACGGCCGGCACCTCTCCCTCCGGTTGCCGTGGCAATCGCAGCACAGCCTCTTTGTAGATGACCCGCGCGCTCACCCCCATCCACAGCAGCGTGGACAAGGAGGCGTAGTGCAGAGCAATGCCCACCTACAAGACAGACACGCACGCACGCAGGCACGCAGGCACGCAGGCACGCACGCACATACACACGCATGCAAGCACACACACACACACACACACACACACACACACACACACACACACACACACACACACACACACACACACACACACACACACACACGCACACACACAAATACACACACACACACACACACACATCCAAAGGCAGGCAGACATTTTCACACACAAAATGCATACAGTCAGACAGGCAAATAGATAGAAATAAAGGCACACATATGCACGCACATATGCATGCACACACGCACACACGCACGCACACACACACACACACACACACACACACACACACACACACACACACACACACACACACACACACACACACACAGAGACACACACACACACACATACATCCAGAGGCAGGCAGACATTTTCACACACAAAATGCATACAGTCAGACAGGCAAATACATTGAGATAAAGGCACACATATGGACGCACACATGCATGCACACACGCATATACGCACGCACACACACACACGCACACACACACACACACACACACACACACACACACAGACATTTTTGCACACAAAATGCGTACAGTCAGACAGGCAAATAGATAGAGATAAAGGCACACATACACACACCGCACGCACGCACGGATGCACACACACACACACACACACACACACACACACACACACACACACACACACACACACACACACACACACACACACACACACACACACACACACACACACACACACACACACACGCACACACACAACCAGAGAAAGAATGAAACAGAGATGGGGTAAACGAGCAGACAAACAGTGGGGGAGAAAGAGAGAGAGAAACAATCTTTCATTTATTCCAACCTTGCATACTCAAAAAAGAAATGTGTTATGAAAGAGGGCTTGACTGGGGCTTTACCGCTTGGCAAACGGCGGGGTAGCTGGTCAGGGTGATGCCTCCTGCAAACACCGCCGTCGTCATAGCGATGTGGAAACAGGTATTGAGGATGGTGTGCCAGCTCTTCCTGGAGACGCGCACAGAGCTGAGACAGAAGAAGAAGAAGAAAAAAAACAGAGAAGGCAGTGGAATTTTCATTATTCTGATTTTCATGACTCTTTCATGACTTCTTTTCTGTAGCCCCTCAACGCACGCCGTTCTACAAGACCTTTACTACCACAGTGCTACCCCACTATAATAGTGTACAGGGCCTTAAAGGACCAGTTCAGTCAATTTCAACATGCACTTGTAATGCTCACACTACCCTGGACTTGTCAGTACCTGAGGGTTTTTTTTTTTCCTTCATCAGCCTTTTCCGAGATCTTGGTCATTGTAATGGGGGCAGCGCTTTGTTTACATTTAAAAAAAATAATTCTATTCATTCCTAAAAACATCCGAAAGGTTATACAACATCAGCAGACAACTAGCAAACAGCGGTACCTTTTGGGAAAATATTTGAAGTAGGCCTATGTTCATTATTATTTTTTTTTAAACAAACGCTGCCCCCATTAGAATAGCTCATATCTCGGAAAGGGCTTAGCCGAAAAATGTGGCATCAGCAGGTACTGATAAGTCAAGGGTAGCGTGAGCTAGAGTAGCGTGCTTTTTATGAATTTATTGTCACACGAAAGTGAGAGAGTGGCAGACAGGAAATGAGCTGAGGAGAGAGATGGCGTATGGTTGGGAAATGACCCAGGCCAGATTCGAACCTGGGTCCCCATGGGTGACAGCCCCATACACTGTACAAGTGGCTTAGCGCAATGCAGCACAGCTCTTTTTTATTTACATGTAAAATGACAATAAAGTTGAATTTAGTCGAATCTATTAAGTAGACCTGTTACAAGTACACCAAGCTTTTTGTTACTTTTACATTGCATTACATTTAGCAAACGATTCTATTCTAAACGATTCTGTACAAAAACAGTAGTCGTGCGGTTTCACTAACACAAGGGGCTTCATTTTCAGTGCAATTCATTTTAGACATTTTATGAGCATGCTTCAATTTCACTGGTTTTGCCTTCGGAAATTAGCACTCTTGTGTGTTATAATCAAAAACTGTCTCTGGTAGGAGTGTAAATATGTCATCACAGAGACTAACTGAAGTCTTCTGGTGACCAGACAAGGAGGATGAGAGAGTAGCGCTCGCAGTCGCTTTGAAGAAGCCAGCGATCCAACCGGATGAACATCCAGTAGCTACTCATTGTGTATCCTTGTATAAGCACAGACACAGAAATTACAGTGCTCAAAAGAAATGCATGTCAAATTGCTCTGTCTCTCAACATAACTCAATTTTCTTCTTCGATTTTCTCCCAACCTACGTACATTCCATGTTCTGACTGGAAGCTGGGTTTGACTTCATATGTATCAGATTTCATATTTACACAAGCATAAAGAAACCTTCTTCAATCCTCCTTTCAATTTAATATGAATTTAATTTCCACACTGTGTTATTTCTAATACGGGTCTATTAAACCAAAAGTGCCTGGGCCTTATTTCTCCCCCAGCCCAGGCCTGTATAGAACACACCTGTGATGAAATATGTACAGTATGTGATGATGATGGTGCATAGCGATGGTGCATAGAACATACCTGTGGTGGAGTATTTTATTTATCTTTATTTGTAGTGTATTTGTCAGGGACAATGCAGTGCACATTTTTACAAACATGACATGGCAAGGCACAGCTTGCAGATGTGAGTAGATAAAAGGTTTGTAGCTAGATAGCTAATTTGCAACCTCATTCCCTGGTCTCGCTAGCTATTCTAATAAAATATATAAGTCACCTAGACTATACAATTATACAAAATATACAGTATACAATTACAATTGTATGTATGTGATGATAATGATAGTGCATACCTGTGATGGAGTATATATGTGATGGTGATGGTGCAGAGTGCATACCTGTGGTGGAGTATGTATGTATGTGATGATGATGATGATGATGATGACGATGATGATGATGATGGTGCATAGTGATGGTGCATAGTGCATATCGGTGGTGGAGTATGTATGTGATGATGATGATGATGATGATGATGGTGCATAGTGATGGTGCAGAGTGCATACCTGTAGTGGAGTATGTATGTGAATGATGATGATGATGATGTTGATGATGATGATGATGATGATGATGATGATTGATGATGATGGTGCATAGTGATGGTGCATAGTGCATATCGGTGGTGGAGTATGCATGTGATGATGATGATGATGATGATGATGATGATGATGATGATGATGATGATGATGATGATGATGGTGCATAGTGATGGTGTATAGTGATGGTGCATAGTGCATACCTGTGACAGATTATGTACGTGATGATGGTGCATAGTGATGGTGCATAGTGATGGTGCATAGTGATGGTGCATAGTGATGGTGCATAGTGCATATCGGTGGTGGAGTATGTATGTGATGATGATGATGATGATGATGATGATGATGATGATGATGATGGTGCATAGTGATGGTGCATAGTGCATACGTACCTGTGGTGGAGTATGTATGTGATGACGATGGTGAAGAGGCAGAGGAGTAGGAGGGCGGTGCAGGCGTACACCACAGGATGAAGCACGTCCACCGGGAGAAGAGACACGCCCGGGAAGTCAGGAACATCCTGTAAAAAGATGAAGATTACATTACATTACATTACATTACATTACATTACATTACATCACATTACATTTAGCTGACACTTTTGACCAAAGCGAATACAGATCACACACAGTGGGCAACATGTGGATTTCCGACTCTTCAATTGATACTTGACCCTGGATCTCTTCCTTGGACTGTGCACATTGACTTTGGCACCTTGACACTTTGGGGGACAATTTGTAAATGTTTCATAAGTATAAAATATTGATATAAAAGTGCAAGAGAGTCCTTGTGCACAAGCCCTCAGTAATGCAGGTGCAGGTGTGAGGCAGGAGAAGGTGAATCAATTAACAAAATTCAAGAGACACCGCACACTGCTTACTTTTCTGTACTTTATTTCTCGGAGCGAACAACGCGTTTCGCCCAATGCGTCATCAGGTTCGCTCGAACATTTCCCAGTCATTTACAAACATTTGTTAATGTTTTGTTCATCATTTGTTCATGATTTACTGTGTTATTAAATATGCAGACTTTATTACAAAGTGTTACCCAAGTGCAAGTGAAATAACAGTATTGTAATAGTGATAACAAGTTGTTCCCGTACCTGCAGCACAGCGTAGTTGCTGAGGCGTGAGCAGTGAAGGGTGGAGGTGCTGGCGTCGGAGTGCACCAGGCGGCATCCATCTTGGCTCCAGCCTCCTGCTGCGGATGGCTTGTCCAGGCTCCAGTGGGCCGCGATGGGGTTGTTGCCCGCGGACAAGTGGCGCAGGGACACGGTGATGGGGTCCGAATGGTTCCACATGTTGCAGGCGTCTGAGGAGGCATTGTGATACATTACCATGGGCGTGTATTATGACAGCAATATTGATATCACGACATAAATTCGATAAATTGCACAGCCCTAGTGTGTAGATATAGGGACGTGGTGGTGCTAAAGCACCTGTCCCTTTGCCTCACTTGACAAAAATGCCCTTTTTGCTCATTTTTTTGTCACAATATACTGTGTTCCATGTTGACGTGATAATGTGCAAATACTTGACGATCAAAAGCATGTGACAATAATGCTCCGACTGCAACATATAGTCTCTAGTCCATTTTTTGATGGAATGGTTGAAAAAATTTGTCTGCTGCTAATCCAAGTCCTCCAAATAAAAATACGATGTGATAAACAGTCTAAACAACATCTTACAGCATCGTTGCACAGACAGATTGCCCAAAAAGTTGCCCTGTGTATCATTATACTGTAGCTGACACCTTTTGCGTAAAGCTCAGTTGTTCTCAACCTTTTTTTTTTTAAACCAATGCCCCCTAGACCTTTTCATAATGTAGAGCCCCCGTTGAGAAACCCTACTCTAGACAGTTTGTTCACCTCAGTAGTAAATACCAGAGATGGGACCAAGTCACTAATTTGCAAGTCACAAGTAAGTCTCAAGTCCTTCCAATCAAGTCCGAGGCAAGTCACAAGTTAAGACATATTTGACCAAGTCAAGTCCAAGTCCAGAATGAAGTCCAGTTGGAGTGCTTCCTGGAACTGTTTAGTTTTTTAAGATGGTATGCTAGTATTTTAATCATGCTATGCCCAACAAAATAAAGGCATTTTAATTACAAAGAAGATGAGTGCCTTGGTATTTCTAAAACTTTTTTGAAATCAAGTCCAAGTCCAAGTCGTGCCAAAGCCAAGTCAAGTCCAAGTCCAAGTCTTATTTTTTCCAAGTCCTTAACAAGTCACCTTCTATTCTATGTGCAATATTGACAATTACTTTTGGTCATAAATTCATTACCTCTCCACACTGCTTTGCATGCCCCCCTTCACAAAATGTCCCTTTACTAAATACAGTCATCGCAACCTGCATTTTCTTCTTCAACTTTACTTACAGGACAGTATGAGAAGTGAAGAGGAAGCGAATTGGGACAGAGACGGGGAGGGGTCGGCAAAGGACCCGGACCAGGAATCGAACCCGGGCCAGCCGAATGGCAGGCAGGTGCCCTACCGGTTGGCCACGGCAAGGCCCAGCAACCTGCATTTCATGAAAGCATCTGCCTTGAGGTCTATTGTGGTATGCCAGTGACTTCCATTAGAGTTAGCCAACAAAAGGGGCAGGAGGTCAAGAGTGAATTCTGAATGGTGTTTCCTCTGTGTATTCTGCTGTTGACGGGTGCCGGCCCCAAAAGTGCCCATTTGAATTTTTCAACTTACCCAGGCCGACAAAGATGACTGGCGTGTTGACACTGCGACGACGGGAAACGTCCACCGAGCTGCCGCTGGCGTTTCCCAAAAAGGGGAAGAGGCTTCCGTTTCGGAACGCCACAAACTGCAGTTTACAGTCGGCAGGGGCGTCCGGAGGAAAGAGGGAGGCGGGCAGGGAGACGGAGGCCAAGGCCAGGGAGTTCTAGAAGAGAGAGAGAGAGAGAGAGAGAGAGAGAGAGAGAGAGAGAGAGAGAGAGAGAGAGAGAGAGAGAGGGAGAGAGAGAAAATACAGTCACCATCAAAATTACAGAGTGAGAAAAAAAGAAGGGAAGAGAAGGAAGAAGGAAAGAGTGAAAGAGAGAGTGAAAGAGAAAGTTACAGGGAAAGAGAAAAGGGAAAAGAGTGAGTGACAGGAGTAAGAGGCTATATATATATATATATATATATATAGAGAGAGAGAGAGAGAGAGAGAGAGAGAGGGAGAGAGAGAGAGAATATAGTCACCACCAAAATAACATAGTGAGAAAAGAGAAGAAGAAGGAAAAAAAAGGAAGAAGGAAAAAGTGAAAGAGAGTGAAAGAGAAAGTGACAGTGAAAGAGAGAAGGGGAAAGAGCAAGTGACAGGAATAAGAGGAAAGAGAGAGAGAGAGAGAGAGAGAGAGAGAGAGAGAGAGAGAGAGAGAGAGAGAGAGAGAGAGAGAGAAGTGAAGGTGTAAAGCAGGGCTTTGAACCGATATTTTTTTCCGATCGGTTTGTTCCGAACAGAAACGGAATTTTAACGTTTCTGGTTATGAGTTCCACCAATAAATTGACATTCCTGAACTGGTTAGAACAAAAAAATACTGTTCCCAGAACAGTTAATTTAGTTCCTGTCAGCAGATTACTTCCCATATCTGACGTTAATTAACCAAGAAAGACGGAAGTCCAAATGGGTCAGCCTACATGCCAAACTGTTTATTCAAGCGGATGAAAATAATATCCTCCAGAATTTTGACATTCAGGGACGACCTAAGTGGAGAAGGAATAAACCTCAAACATGAAAATGCGCGCTCCACGCTGACTTGGGTCACGGGGAGCACTATGACAGACATTGTGAGTTATATGCATATCTGCATTTGAAGCGGCCATGGATGCCCATTTTAACGAAGAACATTATTGTGCGCTTTAAACATGTCTCTCTGCCATGTCTAACAACGATGCAATGGGAACTCGGCCCTTTTGTATGACAGTGGTTTCTCTTATTTAGTATGTGGAGTGGAGGTGTAATCCACTGCTCTCTCTCCATTCAGTCAGCGAATGTCTGATGTCACAGGACATGAACCTCAGCCATCATGGTAACTTGCGCAGGAAAATAATTACTTCTTTTTAGTTTGAGGAACGAAATAAAACCGGTATTAACCGGTTACCATTATTTTTCCAGAACATAAAAAATAATAACGTTTCCGGTTTTATTTCTGTTCCCTGTAAAATACAAAAAGTTCCCAGTTTACGTTTTCGTTCCTTGAACTGTTTCAAAGCCCTGGTGTAAAGTAAAAGCACTCTTACGGATGGCATTACAACAAAACACAAGCACTTGATAGTTTATATTCCAGAGTACATGATGATTAATGAGGTAGATAAACTGTCCTTCTGCTTTTATGTTACACACCTCTGCAGAAAAGAGATCAAGGACAGAGACAGAGAGCAGGGAGCAAGATTTGATATACACTGATTTATCAACTTCTATCACCCCCCTCCACTCACACACACACACACACACACACACACACACACACACACACACACACACACACACACACACACACACACACACACACACACACACACACACACACACACACACACACACACACACACACACACACACACACACACACACCACCCCATCCTGGGCTGACTGGGAGACAAAAAAAAACAAGCCGGACATTTTCAGCCAAGACCGGTCCGCCAGGCATTGAGAGAGACAATGAAGCCTTTGACAACATGTATAGTCATCTATTACAAGCTACTACAACCACAATAAATATTCAATTCTGACTTGGAGAGGTCAGCTGTAACGGCATGAGGACTGAAGGGCGGGTTTTCTAGCCTGATTATCATCGACTTTCAAATCTCTTCGAGACATGGTCTGACCAAGACCATGACAGTTATCATTTCCCAAACAGCATTTCCCAAATGGCCTCCCTTGGTTTGCTAATGATTGTTTGCTTCCCAACAAAGTGTGAGGAGTTCCCGTATTTGCGGGAACTCAGAAAGTACTTGCATTGACTCCTGACCTGACTAGTAGCAACGCTGAAGCTGTTGCGTCACTAGGAGGGCGTGGCCTGGCTACGGGTTTTCAGCCTGTCACCCTCAGGTCAATGCCGTTAGTTTTGATTTTTGTTCGATAGTCTGCGCTATCCGTAGCTGTCGCAACGGTAGGGGCAGCGAGATGATTGTTCAAACTGCCTTCGATACAAGGAGTAAGCAAGACGTGTCTGTTGCTTTGCAGTCACCCTTGTTTCGGAGCATAAACCAGGCTTGATACCACAACGTTGACAAGAGGACCAGGCCATAATCATCATCAACATCAACAGTCCACCGGGCAAATACCCTCGATGCCTTATGGCCAATCCAGCCACGCCCCCATTGTCTTCATCAGTAGTCCTCAGCAGGAGTCGACGAGAAGAAGAACAGAGAACAGGTTCCACTGTTCCCGACAACAACAGCAGATGTTGCTGCAGCAGCACTCTACGTCCACGACACAAACAAGCGCCTGCCTAGTCTACCTGCTCTGTGTTACCCCAAACTTCAAAGCCGCTTCAGATCTCGCTAATGAGTTTAATGGTCGCCTTGCCTTGCCTTGTGGGGAAATTTAGATGTGATGCAGATGCAAGCAGAAGCATCAACAACACAGCAACAGCTGAGGACGGACGGCGCTAGTCATCTCTCCTGACAAAAAAAAAAGACACAAACATACCCTGAAGTAGCAACGTTTTACAGACACACACGCATGCACACACGCATGCACATAAGCGCGCACGCACACACACACACACAACCACCAGGTGCAAGATAACCTTATAAGGGTAAAGGGTTCGCGTTGGCAAGCACGTCCTGCCGTACCTTCAGGGGAAAGTTGTCCAGAGAGGTGTTGTGAAGCGCCTGTCACGCATCGGAAACAAAGCTGTTGCTCATGAAGAGTTTCTGGAACCGCTTGGTTGTTGTTATTGAGCTCTAATTCTTCTTCTGCTCTAATGCTGTTTCCCTCTTTTTTGTGTGTTTTTAAAATATATATATATTTTAAGGGCTTTTTTGCCTTTATTTCCGACAGGACAGTGGAGAAGAGGACAGGAAACGAGTGGGGAGAGAGAGAGACAGGGAAGGACCGGCAAATGACCCGAGCCAGAACCGAAGCCGGGTTGCTGGCGTAGCAACCCAATGCCCTACCACCAGGCCACTGCAGGGCCCTTACTTGTGGTTTTGAAGCCCATTTCAGCCTTGATCAGGTCTAAAATCTTGTCCCTGAACTCCTCGGACAGCTCCTTGGTTTGAGTTTGGAGTCTGAGTGGCCACGTTTACATGACGAATTCAGAATTCAGAATTAAATAGTCCTGTCGAGTTTACATTGAACTTTCCTTTAATTCCGATTATTTGTGAGATGTTTACATGACGTTTTCACCACGGAATTAAGCTTTATTCAAAATCAAATTGAGTTCATTCTGAACTGATTCTACTGAATCTACTGTACATAACTGTCTTTTATGCAGGTGACTATTTACCGGTGTCTTTAATTCAGATGACAAGTTTAATTGGGAGTGAATAAATGGTGTGTGGAAACAGAACTCTTAATGGTTGGGGATCAAATACTTGTTTCCCCCTCAACGAAATAGAAATCAATTAACACATTCTTTTAATCAGGTCCACATCTTACCTTCAGGGGAAAATTGTCCAGAGAAGTGTTGTGGGCGCCTGTTGTGCATCGGAAGCGAAGCTGTTGCTCGTGGGGCATTTCTGGAACCTCCTGGTTGTTGCTGTTGAGCCCTAACGGTTCTCGCTTCTGATAGGCCGTGCAGCTCATGCCCGTGAAGTGGGCGGGGCGAATGAGGTGCGCCAGCATCACGATGTTGGACGAGGCCTACAGGGCAATAGTGGGAAGATACTGTAAGTTGTGTTGCACCGTTACGGATACCAGTATTGGTGGATCGGTGCATCGGCACTAAAATGGTGGTATCGGTATCGGCGAGTACCAACAAATAGGGCACCGATACCATTTATAGGTGCTTGTATGACACTTAAACAGCCTTGAAATTAGTTATTTTGTAGAGGTATTTAAAAAGTATAAAAAGTTTAGCTGGATTCACTTTGTATTAGTCTTTTTCCTGTTTCACAAAGGTAGGCAGCAGCCTGACAAAGCCATGCAATGATTTTACATCCAAGTAGTATGCACTACAGCCCTTCATATATATACATTTCAAATAGGTATTGGTATTGGTATCAGCCGATACTGCACAGCCAGGTATCGGGTATCGGTATCTGGGCCAAAAAATGGTATCGGTGCAACACTAGTTTGAAACCAAAGTTTAATCATCATTCAGGGATACACTTCTCAACAGCCTGGTTGCTAACTAATTGTCCCAATTGCCCCGGAGAGGCCCAGAATTGGGACCCTATTACTTAGTATGCATTAACAAGGGGGCCCATACAAATGATTTTGTCCTGTGCCCAGCCAAAGCTGTCACTGGCCTTGTAAGAAGCTGTGGACTTTTTTTTTTTAAGCTTTTGCCCGAATTTTTTTTTGACCTGGTTGAATGAGAATATTCTCAGACTTATAAAAGGAAGTATCTAAACATTACAATAACAACCCCTCTATTCCACACTAGACTTACTTTGCCTGTGTGCCCTGTATTTCTCCCCACGTGTTATTGGATAAAAGCGACTGCTAAATTAAATAACAGCCGTAATGCATCATAAATAATAATAGTAGACAGTAGTGATGTAAAACATAGGGCGTACGTTTGTTGAGTCTTTGTATGTCTTTGTGTTCACCATTGCTTTTTTCCACTGCTGGTTTTCTGGTAAGCTTGACAAAGCGCGACTCTGCTGCCACTTTTTGCTCTTCGATTCAGCTGTGTCGTGCCCAATAGAAAAGCAAAAAATGGCGGCCGAGTCGCCCTGTGTCGAGCTTTAGGCCTACCAGAAAACCGGGAGTGGAAAAGAGGCATAACTGTTTTGTTTTTTATGTTTAAAGGCCTGTAAAGCGTTTTTGAGTGTCCTGAAAGGCGCTTTATAAAACCTATGTATTACTATTATTGTCATTATTACGTACCAGCGTGAGGTCCTGGTTGCCGGCGTGGAGCTGTGGCCAGGCCAGCGTCTCCAGGGCGTGTACGATGGAGCTGCAGGCCCTCTCCTCCCTCTGGGCTCGCCACAGCAGCTGGCCCTCCACCTCCATCAGGTTACTGCCCATCCGCACCAGCTCCTCTGACAGCTGAGATGTTATGGAGGGAAGATGGGGAGGGCAACATTATAAATACAAACTTTACTGGGGGCAACTATAGCGTGCATATTACACCTCCATCATGTTACTGCCCATCCTCACCAGCTCCTCCGACAGCTGAGATGTTATCCAGACATTACGGAGGGAAGATGGGAAGGGCAGCATTATATAGACCAGTGGTTCCCAACCTATGGGTCGGGACCCAACCTATGGGTCGCCAAAGATCCACAGTGCGTCGCGTAGCCCTCTTGATTTTAAGGGGTTTCATTTTAATACCATATTTAGCCCATGTTGAATAAATGACAAAGCATTTAAACTAATATATGCATTGAAGCAACAAAATGTAAGTGATACATCAAACAGTTATTCTATAT
>NC_085859.1:16179300-16211800 GCF_034702125.1 Engraulis encrasicolus
CGCGTTGGAGGGACTGATGGGCTTCTAGAAGACGAAGTGAAAAAGAGATAAAGTCCGCCACACTGCTTGTCTACTGTGAATTATTTCATAGAGTGCAACGTTTCGACCTTCAGGTCTTCATCAGGCAAAGTGTGAACATGGCATTGAGTAGGTCATTTTAAAAAGCTTCTACAGTCAGCTGAACAGCCAAAGACTTCTGACAGACCAGACACAAGAAATAAAATAAAATGAAACTCTCTGATTTTGTCTGTCAATAATTTAAATCAAATGAATTAGTGAAAGCATTTGCGATTCTATGTTTGCAATCTTTGCATTAACGTTTCTATGTATATTGCATGTATTGTATGATTGCCCCATATTCTTTGGACTTTTCACATGCAAAATCTACTGCACATGTATTAAAATTCATTTGTAAACATTTACATTGGCATATAATTGGCAGGCGTTTCGAGCCAGCAGGACCGCATTGGAGGGACTAATGGGCTTCTGGAAGACGATAAACAACACACCAAATAAAATTAAACTCTCTGATTCTGTCAGTCAATAATTCAACCCGTTAGAACACAGTGTTATAATTTTGTTGTTACCAGAATGGCGATGACCGAGTCGTACTAAAGGCCCTGTGTTATGTCAAAGTAGTGCTATGGTAATTAACCTTTCCATGACTACTACAGTGTACTTCAGATGGTACAGCATGCATTATGGGGCTACCTCCTGTGGCGTGTCTGTGCTTTTGTTACATAGAAGGTGTTCAGGACCAGGTCAATTGGACCTGGGCTTACAGAAAAATCATACAAAAAGAAAGAAATAACAGCTCCTGTTCACCCTCATGTTCCCTTAATCCACTATTTTTTCCAAGACTTTTTTTTCCTCACAGAAAATCATGTCCAGTCAATCTCAAGAAAGAAAGAATAATAATTCTACTTTATTACAACTCTGGAAAAGAAAATCCCACATGGTTGGAAACTTTTGCTAAACGAACAATGGGTCGGAAGTATTTATGATCTCAAATTCAGAGCATTCAGAGTAGTAGTTAACAAACAAGATTCAAGAAGTTTATTGCCATGGTCATTGAAGGCAAAGAAATTGTGGAAATTGTGGAAACGCATCCATTGTTAGTGTGTGTTTGTGTGTGTGGTGTGTGGTTGTTCATTCAATGGCAATGACGTTTCCACCTCTCGGTCTTTAGAATCTGAGGAAGACCGAGAGGTCGAAACGTCATTGCCAATGAATGAATGAATAAAAAGAAGAAAAAAAAAACTTAAAGAAGAAAAAATCCAAAGGAGTGTGCGAAACTTTTTTCAAAAAATACGTAATCTTTTTGTTCAGCACCAGGGATTGTGCACAAGTAACTCTCTACAAGTGGGTGTGAAGTTGTGCCACTGACCAGCAGGACGTCGTAGAGCAGCCTGGTGATGTCGTTGGTGTAGTGACACTGGCTGTAGTCGCCCTCCTCCCAGCGGCCCAGGCGGTCACAGTGGCGCGATGCCCTCTTCTCCTCGCCCGCCGAGAGAGAAGGGAAGCGGGGCGGGTGGCACGGCAGGTAGGAGGTGATGCCAGCCAGAGTTCTGGGCCATCTACAGGATATGAGCGAGAGAAAGAAAAAAGGAACATGGCATCTTACAAAGATGCTTTGACTTTGTGTTTTTTCAATATGCTGTTGTATTGCTCACGCTACCCTTGACTTGTCAGTACCCGGTGACACTGCAGTTTTTGGCTCGGCCCTCTCCGAGATATGAGCTATTCTAATGGGGGCAACGTTTTTTACATTTAAAAAAAAAAAAAACATTTTTATTTATTCCCAAAAACATCCAAAAGGTTGTGCAACATCAGCAGACAGCTAGCAAACAGCGATGCCTTTTGGGAAAATATTTGAAGTAGGCCTATGTTCATTTTTTTAAAAAAAAACAAAAAAAACACATTTGGGCTTGCATGCCCACCCCCGGGGACCCCGGTTCGAGTCCGGCCGGGGTCATATCCCGATCCTCCCCTGTCTCTCTGTCCCATTCGCTTCCTGTCACCATCTTCGACTGTCCTGTCAAATAAAGGCATAAAAGCCCCTAAAAAAAAGCCAAAAACTGAGGCATCACCGGCTACTGACAAGTCAAGGGTAGCATGAGCAATACAACAGCACATTAAAATTGGCAGGAGTGCTCCTTTAACACTGTCACATCTCTGAGGAATGTGTACCAGGCTTGTACGAAATTCCAAATGGAAAGAATTTCAATTCAAAATAATGCCATAATACGAACACTAGGTGGTGCCATTACCTTGAATTTCTTTGAATTTAATCTACACCACCCATTGAAAGTACATAGAACACCACCACCTAGTGTTCATATTATGGCATTACTTTGAATTGAAATTCTTTCCATTCGGAATTTCGTACAAGCCTGATGTGTACAGTATGTGACTGATGCATGCTGGTTTCTGTGATCGATTGTGTGACAGTATCCCTTGGCTTGTATGCCTGTGTGCAGTAGACCTCATCCTGTTTTCAATCAGGCGTAATGAAGAGTAGTTTTAATTTCCAGTATATCCCAGCCAGGTTACCTTGCAGCCAAGTACTTCAGAGTTCAGATCTTACAAAACACTTTCTGTACTCAGCCTCAGTCAGCTCTCAATGAATATACAGTCAGTCCACATCAGCAGGGGACACCAGCCAGCACACTGACTGCCACGAATGCAGTCGGCCGTTTACCAGAAAGCGTATGCAAACAAATACACAGCCAATAAAGTGTTTGGAAGTGCTATGAATTACATCCAGTACGCATCTCTGTCTGAACAGGTTTCAAACTTCAGTGCCGTTTGTGACCATTACATTTAAAATAACATCTGAGATTTCTTCCTACAGATGTCAGTGCTGCTAACATATTCCATCTGTTCAAAATGGGAACGTGTTGAAGTGTTGAGTTGCTTTAAACTCTCGATGTTTAACTCTCCAACCAAAATATGTTGGCTTACAATGGCTCAGACCTGAATTGCCCTCCATTGTTGGATTTGACACTGGACATTTTTGACTGTGCCAACAGTATGTAGTTTGATGATGCTCGTGTCCAGCCGGTAGTGATCAACTAAGAGGAATTCTCAAAGATGAAGGAAAAGGCAAAGACAAGGCATATATTTGACAAACATTTAAAAAGTCCTAAAGAAACCGTTTTTAAAAAGTGTATTTTAAAAAAACAGTTTAAGAGCATGTGGGCTCACACATTGTGGCCATACTGTAATTTTAAACAGTTTTGCCTTGATATAATAAAGGCTTTTTATACAGTGCTCGTATCAAGGTATGGAGGAATTCCTCTGCTTGTTCCTTTCTGCTTTGGATCTTGACCTCATCCGGAGCAGATGAGGCACACCTGAGTAATATTACCTGTAGTCTCCTGACTAAGTCTCTGTCTAATTGACTTGGTATTGAGTCGTGGCCGACAGAAGAGACAATTTGGGCAACAAGAGGCGATTTGAGCGACAGTTTGTAGTTGGACTTCAGCCAGTGTTGCCAGACGGGGCTGTTTCCCGCCCAATTGGGCTGCTTAGGATGCCCGTGTGCGGGTAAAAATGGCATTTAGCAGAAAAACCCGCCCAATTTTTGCCATAGAAATCAATAGCATTGGGCGGGATTTTGTGCTTCTAGGCGGGTTTTGAGCATTTTTTGGGCTGGAAATCATCAGCCTCATCTGGCAACCATGACTTCAGCGAATATTATGCGAATGAGCCAACACAGCCATTCTGCTTTTAACGGACATACTCTGTCACTTTTATCGCTCGTAGCGCTCTTGCTGCACAGTCCAGCAATTCTCTGTAGCTTAATCTGGTCGCCGCCAGTGTATTCGCCCGGCATGCCCCTTTGTATCTTCTTTACTAACCTGAAGTCCCCTCGGTTGGTGTTGACGGCGTTCTCCAGACAGAAGGAAGCGCTGTTCTCCAGCACCAGGATCTCCACGGTCTGAGAGGCATTGCCGCGGCCCGTCGACACCACGCACTCCCACTCCCCGCTGGCATCCACGTCCATGTTGGACAGGATGAGTTCGCTACAGACACAGAAGCACAGCTTTCAGTCATGAACACCACGTAGATACTAAGTCAAGTCCAGTGTACTATATTGTCAAAACTACTATTAAACTTGGTGGAATATTTGTGCTTTGCTTTGCTGCTGTCCGCTTGCCTTCGCCTCCCTTATAGGAATGAACGGCGAAGTTTGCTTCGCATGGCCAAATTCATGTGTATGTGTCACCAGCGTAAGTACTAAGTGACAGTCCACATAGCGGCTAACTGGTCTCATAGGATTCAATGTTAACTGCTAGCTTGAAGGTAAAATTTGCACTGCCGTACTCACAGAACGGCAGAAAGTACAAGAGAAAGGTAAAACTCAATTATTTAACTCAAGGAGAGGTGTAAAATAAGCTCATTTCCAAAAAATGGGACGGTATCACTTTAAAGCCTTACATCCTACCTGGTGATGAAGGTGCAGTCGTGCGTCTCGCTGGCCTCCAGGTGCACCCCTTGCTCGGGCTGGTGGCTGACGGGCTGGCCGTTGTGCCTCCAGTGCAGGGCGGTCAGCTTGTCCACCAGGGCGGCGGTGCAGTGGAAGGGCAGCCGGTCCCCCTTGAACACCACCTGCCTGAGGGACGGCAGCAGGGACAGCGTGTGGAGCTCCAGAGTACCGTCTGGAAGCAAAACAACAAGACCCACATCAATTCCACTGTAATAATCGCGTTTTACTATACATGGATTTTGAATGTTTATCAACACAGTGTTATGAGGAGGGGCAAGACACTGGCAGCCAACCACGTGAGCTATTTTTTTGACCGACAGCGGTTTCCAACAATCAGAGGTTGAGTTGTGCGCAGTTAGTTTCGCGCAGTCAGGTTATAAACAAATTTTAGAACCCATGCATAGTGATCAGCTTTGGCCACTCCTGGGACCAAATTAAACCCTTAGCGCAGAGCCTGTACTATAACCTTACTGTCACCAAAATCGCAATGGCTATGTCTTAATCTGTTATTTGAAGGGGTATGCTACTATTTTGGAGCTTAATACAGTTAAAATCGTTGGCTGGGGTTTATAAACTATGTAGCTAAGCTAGTGAAAGTCAATGGATCACTGTAGCATGTAGCATGCTACACGGATGCATTGACTTTCACTAGCTTAGCGACATGCTCCCTTTTTTTGACTTTGTCTTAAAGCAAGACAACGCTTAACATGAAAAATAAGACACTTAACCACCTTTATAAACCCCAGCCAACGATTTTAACTGTATTAAGCCCCAAAATAGTGGCATACCCCTTTAAGGCTCTCTGTAATGTCGTAGCAATGTTGTTATGATGTAGTGGAGTTTTTTCAGCAAATAGTGACTAGGCCCACCAACGACCCCAATGGCAGTAAGGGGCTACGTAAAAGGGCCTCCGACCCAATACATATAATGTAACGAGAACCCAATTCTGGGCCTCCTGTCTTCCTGGGCCTGGGACAACTGAACCCTTTTGCCAAACCTTGCCTCTCTGTGTCCGGTTGAACTACATGGGATACACCGAAGCTGTATCTTTATACCGTGAATTGTACAACTCTAGCCAATGGGAGGAGGGTGAGAGGAGAGGAAAGGGGAGGGCTGGGGAGGGAAGAGGAGAGGAGGAAGAGGAAATGCTTAGTGTCTTCGAGAAGAATTCTTTGCTGCCATATCATTACTGTGTTTTTGCATAAGAAAATATGCAGGCCCAGTGAATCAGCCTGTTTCCCAAGGTCAGAGCATTGGCAAGAAGCATCCATTCATAGAGGCAAACCACAGAAGAATTAATATAACAGGCCAGGCCAGGCCATGGCAGTTAACTCACTCAGTCAATACAAATACTGATGGAAGGGAGAGAGTCTGTGTGTGTGTGTGTGTGTGTGTGTGTGTGTGTGTGTGTGTGTGTGTGTGTGTGTGTGTGTGTGTGTGTGTGTGTGTGTGTGTGTGTGTATTCTTACAAGCCCTCCTCACACACACACACACACACACACACACACACACACACACACACACACACACACACACACACACACACACACACACACACACACACACACACACACACACACACACACACACACAGAATCAGAGATGGGGTCCTCTTAGGTAGCGAGGCAAGCAGGCGGAACCCAAACACAATGGGACTCTGACCAGACCCTCAGACCCCTCTCAACACTCTCTCTCTCTCTCTCTCTCTCTCTCTCTCTCTCTCTCTCTCTCTGCTTCTGAAGACAGATTCCGTACTGTAAAGCATAAGAGCCAGCAGGAAAATTGGTTAAGATGACATTGAATTCACCACACGCTGTGCACCGTCATCATATTACATTCACTCACTGCCAAGTGTACAGTAGGGTGAACTAAGGTATGGTGAATTCACCACACGCTGTGTACCGTCATCCTATTACATTCACTCACTGCCAAGTGTACAGGGTGAACTAAGGTAAATTGGGACATCAGGTAGAAAGGGAAAAATACGTTTTTAAGTTATTATCTCTTTAAATATTAGCGACCAATCACAAAATGGGATATTATATTGTTATTGCAAGTGTCCTATATAAGGAATACATTAAATTGGTCTAAAGTTAACTATCATAAAGGGAAGGAACAAAGGTTTGAAGTGACAGTGGACCCAACACTTGTCAGTTGAACCCCCTGTCATGTTGAATATGCCATTGCAATCATAAGGATATTATGGCTGAATCAGTGATGATATTGCACATATGATTATGATTGAAATATACAGTATGTTGTTTTATTACAGGTTTAACTCAAAACATTTGGACTTATGGTCTTTAGTGGAGTAATTTTAGAGAAGCTAAATTGAGTCAACAAAATAAAATAAAAAAATCCAATTTTTTCAGCTAAAATGGGACATTTTCTCCTAGCATATGAATGGGCTTATGTAGCGGTGGTGATATACATTCTATGAGCTGTTAGCATAGCATATTAGCACATCATAGGCCTGCATTCTCATAGGCACATCCACACACAATAGACACTAACTGGACATGGCCACAGTCAAACATGCCCTGCTCATTCAATGTTTAGTGATGTTATATCATTTTTTGAATAGTTAAGCTTCTCGTCTAATGTTAATGAAAGAAAAACGGTATTATTCTTCAGTGTGGGCAAAAATAATGATAATCAAACAGACTGTCCCATTTTACCTGAAAGGGTGTCCCAATTTACCTGAACACTTTCTCATACAAAGCATGGTGTCTCACTCTCTTTAAATGTTAATAATAGATTGCAAAATATTATACTTTTAATAATAATTCCTTTATGGAAATGTAGCTAAGACCATTATGAAGACATAAAATGAATAAATGTTGGTGTCTTGAAAACTTCAAGTGAATTTTTTAGCAATTTCCCAAAAGAGTGTCCCACTTTACCTTAGTTCACCCTATTCACACATGGGTGCAAATGGCAGCAATGACTATTCACACCTGGGTGCAAATAGCAACAATGACTATTCACACCCGGGTGCAAATAGCAACAATGACTATTCACACCCGGGTGCAAATAGCAACAATGACTTGGGTGAACTAAGGTAAATTGGGACATCAGGTAGATTATGCCTTCATTTGATAGTGGCAGAGAAGAGATGACGGGAAACGAGTTGGAAAGAGAGATGGGGTCAGGGCTGGAAAATGACTCAGGCCGGACACGAACCTGGGTTCCCATGGGCGTGCGAGTCCAAATGTCTTAGTGCTAATGCTTTCATTTTTACAGAAATAACGCTATATCACCGCATGATTTACATTATATTGATGTGTTTGTTTGATTTGTTTACTGTACGCTTGTCAGTATAAGTCGCTGGCTGCTCACCACAGCTGAGATGTCTCATGTCCTTGATGTCCCGCAGTGGTTTTCCCTGGAGGCTCTTGGGATAGGCGCACAGGGTGTCCTCGCCCAGCCGCACGCTGCTGCTGTGTAGGAAGGAGGGCACCCAGCGCAGGCCGCAGTCACACGTCAGGAACTCAGAGTTGAAGTTGCTGTTGGAGGAGGCAATGGATTAAAGGGGTATGCCACTATTTTGGGGATTAATACAGTTACAATCTTTGGACAAGGTTTATGAAGCTGGTAAAGTGTCTTATTTTTCATGTAAGCCGTTGTCTTGCTTTAAGACAAGTTAAAAGAGGGAGCATGTAGCTAAGCTAGTGAAAGTCAATGGATCCGTGTAGTATGCTACAATGCTACACGGATCCATTGACTTTCACTAGCTTAGCGACATATTCCCTCTTATAACTTGTCTTAAAGCAAGACAACGCTTAACATGAAAAATAAGACACTTTGCCACCTTTATAAACCCCAGCCAATGATTTTAACTGTGTTAAGCCCAAAAATAGTGGCATACCCCTTTAATATATATATATTTTTTTTAAAACACACTCTCGGGTGTAATTCCTGCAGTTTAATCCAGGGTTAGCATGACAGACAGACAGACGTTTCGGCCAAAGGCTTCTTCACCAGCCAGGTTGGTGGGGGGACTGATTAACCAAAGGATGCTGAAGAAGGCTTAGGCCGAAACGTCTGTCTGTCATGCTAACCCTGGATTAAACTGCAGGAATTACACCCGAGAAACCTCAGCCATGGATGGAAGTGTAGGGAGAGGTAAGGCTGGGATTCGAACTTCCATCCCTGTGATCTTAAGACCACCTCCCTTACTACTGGGCCATGGCACTACTTAATGTGTAAAGACAGTGACCCTTGTTGTAAATTGTGACTGTATTTCAAACCCAGAGACACATGTCTCTGACAGCGGAACTGAGAAAATCACAATTTTTTCGTTTCCTTTTTTTTCATTCTCTTGCTGAATGTGCAAGTTGAGGTCTTGAACAAGTTGCCTGGTGCTTCAGAAAATAATATTGGTTTATCTAAAAGCCAACATTTTGTCTAACTGCATGTCAAGAGAAACTTTCAGAGCTACTTTGTTGTTTGCAATGCAACTACCCAAGTTGCTAACTGGCTAACAACTATGCTTTCGAGAACACACCCCTGATTTACAACTTTAAGAAGTAAACACATTAAAAAGGACATTCATCAGATATTGCCATCAGATATTGCCAGATTCCCATGTGTAAGGTATCATTTAAAAACTTGGAATTTGTACCATCGAAATATATAATAAACCAACTCTATTCCCCGGGGCCTATTTGCAGACTGTTTTCTTGTGGCTAGCCACAATTTGTTTCTTCCAGAATGGCAACGACCAAGTCATAATACATTACTGAATACTGTGCAATGTAAAGTAGTAAAGTAGTTAAGCCTTTTCAATGACTAGTACAGTGTTCCACTAGTGCAGGGGTTCCCAAACTTTTTTTCCCTGCGCACCCCCTTGTACATTTCAATGTGGTTCGCGCACCCCCTGAGCGAATAGTTTGGTGTGCTGATGGCCGCGCAAGTATGGATTCACTGCTCATTCATTGCATATTAAGCACAGTCGTTTTTGGGGAATCCTCTTTTCCAATAGTCTTGAAATTAAACTACACTTCAGATGGAGCCTTCCAGCATATAATGCACCACCAAACTATTAAAAACTACTTAATGTTCATTAATGCTAGATAAAAACTCACATATCCGCCATTGCTCTATTCAGCTCGCGCACCCCCTTATGGCAGGCTGCGCACCCCCAGGGGTGCACGCACCCCAGTTTGGGAAACCCTGCACTAGTGGAATGGAACACCGTATAAGCCTACGAAGTGCACAACCCCAGTTCCTCTCCCAGCAGCAGGAGCAGCAGTAGTAGTGGTGGTGATGATGGTGGTAATGGTGGTGGATGGATGTACGGGGATAAAAATTTAGCTTCTGGGGAATGGCGCTGCTACAGGCTGGTCCTCTCTGTTAGAGCTGACAGACCTAATCCTCATAATGTTCCACTGGGGAACGTATCGCTAAATCTGCTCTACCAAATGCTGCATGCATCGCACTACATGCATCAGACTACAGTACACGTCAATGTATGTGAGTGCGCACATCCGGTGTAGACGAGTATGCACATCCACTCCAGACAAGTGTGCACATCCGGTCAGTAACTTCAGGATGCTGGCTTTCACACAAGGTGCTGCATTTTACGTAGGTTTTACTTAATATGTTGATAGGTTACCCCTTCCCTCAACTTTCCTGACTTTGGGGGATAAAATCTATAGCTTTGATTACAGTAAAAACATACATGCTAGTGTAACACTTGGAGAGTTGATTTAACATCTTGTTGATTGTGTTTGGCCCCAGAGTACTCTCTAAGTGTTGAATTAATACTGCATTTTTTGTGTACATTGTAGGCCACGGGTGGGGAACCTATGTTTTAAGGGCTGTTTTTCGGCCCTTGAGGCCGTTTTATCCGGCCCTCAATATTGTTTTAATGTTTCGCAGCTTCACATGAAATATGAAATATTTTGTAAAGGAATATTAGAAATTACATTTGCAATACAATTAAGTTATATTCAGGGGTCCAAGACAAGGTGGGGTTTTAAAGATATACTGCCTTCAATAAAGGCCTAAAGTGCAGGGGAAATCCTGGTTTGTGTTCATAATTATGGCCCTCCGAGGACTTTTACGGCCCTCGGATGAATTTGAAGTGCCCCTCGAATGAAAAAGGTTCCCCACCCCTGTTGTAGGGAAATGTAGCTGGTTTCCATTGCATACGTGTCAGGCATGCGCAATGCTGAGACACTTCAGGACTGGCTATCTGTGCTTTTTAACTGCGGACTGTGCGCAGCATGGCAGGGGAGATTAGGGGGGGTGACAGCGGTGTTCAGTCACGTCTACTCACACCAGCTTTAGAGACGGCAGCTCCTGGAAGACGTTGGGGTCCAGAGACGAAAAGATGTTTCCTGAGAGGTTCCTTTTAGCCGGACACACACACACACACACACACACACACACACACACACACACACACACACACACACACACACACACACACACACACACACACACACACACACACACACACACACACACACACACACACACACACACACACACAAGGAGAGAAGAGAACACACACACATAAACACACACGCAAGCGCACACACACACGCACGCGCACACACACAAGCACAGACACACACACACGCACACGCACACACACACAAGCACAGACACACACACACACACACACACACACACACACGTAAAACACAGACAATTCACGCTGTCAGTATGACACGTCCCATGGACCCACTGAGACAAACATCAGTGTCATTGTAATAGATGAGTCCGCAAGCATCTGTTATTTCAGTCAACAATTCCTTGTTCTCTTCCCCTTATCTTGTGTTTACAAAAAGACTTACAGTTTGGTGAGGTTGGATAGGCCCTGGAACATGTCTGATGTCAAGCAGCCGATGCGGTTGTTGGACAGATCCCTGCCAGAGAAGAGGAGGAGAGGAGGAGAGGAGAGGGGAGATGAGGAGGAGAGTGGAGAGTGGACAGAGGAGAATAAGGAGGGGAGAGAGTCGAGAGAAGAGGAGAGTGGAGACAGGGGAATGTGGGAGAGAGGAGAGAGAAGAATGGAGTGAGTGGGGAGAGGAGAGGAGAGAGGAATGAAGAGAGAGGAGAGAGGGGAATGGAGAGAGGAGAGAAGAGAGGAATGAAGAGAGTGGAGAAAAGAATAGAGAGAGGAGAAGAGGAGGAGAGAGGAGAGAGACGAGAGAAGAGCAGAGAGTAGAGAGTAGAGTGGAGAGTGTAGAGTGGAGAAGAGGAGGAGAGTGGAGAGAGGGGGGTGAGAGATGAGAGAAGAGAGTCATAAAAATGCACAGTAACCTAAACACACGGATTTCCTGCCAAAACAGAAGCTTTTCCATTCCTCCCTGCAGTTGTGTTCTTCTCTCATCATCCTTTCCTATAATAATTTTTAAATGGTGCCTCTAATTGGAAGCATGCCTAGACTCTTTCATGGCCCATGACTGACTGGGCCATATTGTCAAAGCCTGTGTTGCTATTTAACTGTCGTTGAAAGTTGAACCCACCGAGGGAGATTTGGTTCAAATTCATTTCGCAACTTAAGCTATGCTAAATTTGCTATCCCTCATTAACATTGCTGTGTCTGCTCAATGTGGTATGCTAGAACAACACTGATATGAAAATGGACACAGAGACAGTATTGCGATCAGGGCCGGATTAAGATGACATAGGGTCCCTAGGCTAAATGTTATTGTGGGGCCCCAACTGTACCCAACTGTACTCACCACAATGGATGATTTTTTTAAATATTGCATCTTGTTTACAACTCTGCAATTTTTAAATTTTGGGTAATGAGGGGCCACCTGGCAGGTGGGGGGCCCTAGGCTGCTGCCATATCTAGCCTCTGCATTAATCCGGCCCTGACGAGGAACAGAGATTGCGAATCCACAGGAATCTGTTTTGCCGACTGTCACTCCCAACACAGTGCAGTGCTGCTGTCTCAGCAGAGCCAACAGAAATACATGTTTATCTCTGGCCTGGCTGTTTGTTTTCGAAAAGCCTCCCAAGTCTCTGGGAAACACGGGCCAACAGAAGGAAAGGAAGACAAAGGAAGTTTGGGAAAAAACACGCACGCACGCACGCACACACGCACACGCACACACACACACACACACACACACACACACACACACACACACACACACACACACACACACACACACACACACACACACACACACACACACACACGCACACACACACACACACAAAATCACATCTGCAAGAGCATCTCTTAAGATGGACGATGTGGGGATTCGACCACAACGCAGGCCAGAGCGTCCTCATGAGTGCCAGTGAGTCCAAACGGGTCCAACTATGCTGAGGGTGTCTGGCCTGTCATATTCAATACGGCAGCGGTGACAGTAATGTAGCTAACGCTGCTTTAGCGGTTTTAAAGAGCAACAAAGCACATCGGCCAAAGCTGTGTCCTACTGTCTTAGCTTCTCAAGTCACATGGTGCCCAGAGCTAGCCCAGCCAAAAGCATGTAGCCACGATGGGGACTTTTTTTGAGTATTGGCTTCGATGACCACGACAATTTTATTTGTTGCCTCCGTTTTCAGGACTCAGAGGCTCAAGTTTAAGAGTTTAGTGGTGTGAGTCTTTCTTCAGTTCATCGTTTCTTATTGCTATCTTTTAAAGATGTCCTATCAATGTCATTTCATTAATATTGTTCCCCATTATATATATTGAATGTGTTACGCATTGGTCCTGTTTTAAAAAACGTTCTGATTGCTTTGTTTCAAGCCGTTCTTGCAAGCTAGCAAGGTGGCTTGTGGAGAAACGAGAAGGTGTTCCGAGTTTCTCGTGGAAATGCGTCTCTGATTGGCTCACTCCTCCTGCTCTTGTGGAAATGTGTCTCTGATTGGCTCACTCGTCCTGCTCTCAGAGAGATTGTAATGTGAAATAGAGTCGCCACTTCCCCGGGTGGTACTGCACTATACTCATGAACGACCATCCGGGTACTTTGCTCTTAAATTTGCGTTACGCCCCTTTATGGGTGAAAACAAACCGAATGTCTCATTGACTTACATGCTAAATCGGCTAGCCTAAATGAACACATTCCATGCTTAAGCCACGGCTGTTTGGCTATATTATTTGAACAGCCGGCAACACAACACGTTTTCGGCGTGCTGCGTGTGAACAACGCTAGTCTACAGGTCCCTATCTATCGTTTATTAAACCCCAACATCCCCAATTGACTTGCAAGGGCTGTGCTCTCTCGACAACGACCCCTAGGCGAACTGCAGGCACGGAGCAACCAGAGTGGGTATGTATGCTGTATGTATGAAGCTTTGTGCTCTGTGTGTATCTGAGAGTAGCAACCAGCTGATAGCTAAGCTAAGCTAAGCTAGGTTTCGGGCCACCAGACCTTGCTTGCTTTGAAAACAAGCAGAAAAAAAATACTCTACATGTTTTTAGAAAAATGGGTCGACATAAACCTTTGTGGGCAACGCCTTCTTTCGACGTGACGCAACACAGAAAGGCTTTCGTGATTCGCTCGTTTCTCTGCATTATTTATGTCAATTGGGAAACACCGGGAAACACAGCCAGGCGAGGTGACGCACCGCTATGAGAGCCTTGCATGTGAGTTTAACTTGGGGTGACCGTCCGATTTTCAAAAGGAGTCAGTAAAGCTGTGTGTTTATCGGAAGTTGGCCTTTAAACATTCTTAGCTGTTTCTCCTGTTATTAAGCAAGTAAACATTGTAAGATATAGGATTAAAAAATGACCACCACATACTCAACATGTGACTATCCGTACTTTCTCAATTAATTCTCTATTCTCTAACTGTGAAACCATTAGCCCCTTAGAGAAATATGTGGGTTTATTGTGATGGACGGAGGGCTAATGTATCCATGCGTGCCTGTTGCAAGAGAAGTCAAATATAATATAATGCACGTTGGACCACACTGATGGTTTTCCCATTTGGGATTTTGGGAGTTCCAAACCAAGATGAAAAATTAAAAATGAAGCCACTGGCTCACAGCACTGCAGCTGTGTTTTGCTTGGTCTCCATAAACCATTTCTTCCCAACCGTTTCACAGCAGCATACACTCATATCATTACCATTTCAAAAACGCATATTAATACGTGAGCCAGCTGAAAGTTAAACAACTGTTGCTGGCTCTGTTAGAACCTTTCTCCAGCAGGATCATCAGTCTGATTTAGTGTTTTTCAGCAGGGATTCCACAAGGAGGCATCTAAGAGGAGGAGGGATTGTGCTTAGTTGCCATTGGGGGGGGGGGCATTAGTCTATTTTACTTTTTAATACTAAGGGGAGCATTTTCTAGCCTGGCTCTCGCGAGACCCCTAGTGCTTCGTGCATCTTCGGATCCATCTGCGTGAGAACCAGGTTAGGCGTTGTTAGGCTTACTGTATGTTTAGGTCAAGGGGGCGTTTGTTCAAAAAAGGTTGAGAACCGCTGGCCTAATTCATATGAGTACTTTCACAGAAACAGAAGTGCCACACTGTTGGTGTTGCACAATCAGCTCTCCTGTCAGGGAAGTCATACGTACTGTATGTCCCCCGACTCCTGGCCATGATCGAACTGGAGGAGGAGATCAGTACCATTTTCTGGTGCTGCTGCTGTCGATGTTGTTTCACATAAGTCTTGCATGAGTACAACTTTCCTCGACATGTTCTGTCATTAAGTCGCCCTAATTCTCTCATAAACATGGCGGAGGGAGCGCATGCTGTAGCTATTCATTAGGGCTGACACAAGCTAACTCAGATGTTGGCTCGAACCCTCGCATGGAACATGTGGCACCGCATCGCAAACTGGCCAACCGTGCAGTGCCACTGCTTGCGTTGTGTGTGCAGGGCCGCCACTAGACATAAGCAGAGTACGCAGAGTGCTTGGGGCACCAACCACTTTACTTTGCCCCCCAAAATTGGGGCTTCTTAAATTGACATTGACTTAAAAAAACACCATGAAAAAAAATATTGCATGACATTACAAAACAAATATTTATTAGCTAGTAGATTATTATTATTACTATTATTTAATTAGGTGAGGGGGGCCTCCTGATCAGTTATGCTAAGGGCCTCCAAAACCTTAGCAGCGTCCCTGTGTGTGTGTGTGTGTGTGTGATTCACTAACTCCATTTGGTTGGAGTGGAGATCCACTTCATGAAGTCATTTGGTTATAAAGTGACACCCAAGCGAGAGCGAGAGCGAGAGCGAGGCCCACCCACCCCCATCATCCCCAACTCCCTATTCCGCTCCATTGCCCAGTACTGTACCATTTTGTTCTCACCCAGTGGTTTTTAATTGACGATGACCATTATCAAGCATGCGGTCCCAGAAGTTAGATAATCGTAACGCTCCATCCAGACAACATGCAGGGTTGACAACATGGAAAATACTGTACAAATTGGCAATGCGATATTTATAATAAAATTTAAAGATGGAAAACGCACAAACCCAATGTTCGCTCACGCCAAAAAAACAAATAAAAAGTTAACGAAAGTGGATTTTAATAGAGCCTTCACACTGTGATTACAGCTTGGATTCTTGCAGCTGAAATGTAAACTTTCCTACTTGAGGCTGAGGTCTATTATTTTCTTTCTTTTTTTTCTTACCTTGTAAGTTAAGTAATTGCACAGCATGTATGTTGATACAGTACAGTAGATCAGTAACAGTCTGATATGTACATGAGTGAGACATACATTTGCACAAAAATTGTGTGTTGTGTAAAAAACTGCTGAAAACCTCTCATTCAAATCAATAACGTATTGTCGATTCTCTATTCAACAGACACAGTAAAAGCCTTATCTACACACTATATAAGGGAGACAGGGGGCCCAGAATTGGGTCCTCATTACATTGTATTGGATGGGGGGCCCTTTCACATACCTTTTGTCCTGGGCCCTGCAAAAGCTGTCAGCAACCCTGTATGTATGTATGTATGTAAGTACAGTACAGTGCATACAGTAGTACAGTATGCAGTCGGTCCAATATGCATGTACAGTACAGTATGTAATGTAGACTTACAGTTTCTTGAGTGCTGTGAGGCTCTGGAAGGCTCCTGGCATGATAGTGCTGATGAGGTTGTTCCTGAGGTCCCTGGAGAAAGACAAAAACAAAGACACCAGCCCACATGAACAAACAGCATAGTGACAAAGACACCAACCCACATGAACAAACAGCATAGTGACAAAGACACCAACCCACATGAACAAACAGTATGGCTGGACTGAGGGAGAAATAGGGCCCAGGCACTTTTGGCCCAAAGGGCCCCCTTATCATTAGCGGTGCAGAGCTGACTAACCGGTGGGCCCCGCACCCTCATGGGCCCCTATTTTCAGACATTTAAAAAAAACGAGGGAGCGGGGTCCACCGGGAAATGCCCTCTATGCCAGATGGCCAGTCCATTTCAGGCAAACAATATGGTGACAAAGACACCAACCCACATCAACAAACAGCATGGGTAAACCAAGAGAAACGTGCTGTCAACCGGTTACAGCTTTATTCAAGTCCCATTGTGCAGACGTTTAGATACTTTTTTCCTATTTTTTTGCCTGCTAGTTTTCTTTTAGAACTTTCCATCCGTTGCCTGGGGCCTATGCTAAGAAGCTGGTTCAGGAGTAAACCAGGTTAAGCTTAGAGGTAAATCGTCTAATAGAAGAGCCTGGAGTCCTCATTTTCTGAGGACTGCAGGCTCTTCTCTTAGACCAGGGGTCCCAAACTTTTCTGGGTCTGAGGGCTACTGAGGGCTACTCGAGGGCTACCAAGGGCTACTGAGAGCTACCCGAGGGCTACTTGTTTGTTCAAAATTCTCTACTGATGTCTTGAAATCATTCCTAAATCACACTATGATTGAATGATAATTTGCTTATAGGTTATAAAGAAATAATCTCATATTTAAATTAAGAAAAACATGTGACTAAAATCTTGTAGTCGTCACTGTTTGCTAACATCTTTGAAGGGCACATCAGTAGCTCCTGGAGGGCTACCTGGCGCCCGCGGGCACCAAGTTGGTGACGCCTGTATTAGATTATTTACCTCTTGACTTAGCCTGGTTTACTCCTGAACCAGCTTCTTAGTATAGCCCTCTGGTGTGCAGACGCTTAGATTTTTTCTCTCTCTCTTTTTTGGCTTGTTTGTTTTCTTTTAGAACTTTCCATCCGTTTCCTGATTCCTGATGGTCTGAAAGCCTGAAATGCACAGGGCAGGTCCACTCTGCTTTGTGTACATAGGAACGTAAGAATGGTTGACTGGTTGAGCTGAACAGTCAGCACATACCTTGGTGGAATATGTGCAAAGCAGTGCGGTGGTATCTGCATCTTTTTTGCCGGACAGGTCAAGTTTTAAACCAATATTCCCACACCCAGAGAAGCTGACAGGAGGGGACAAAGTGATCAGTTGTTCCAGACCCAGGGAAAGAGGGGGGCCTAGAATTGGGACCTCATTACATTGTACAGTATGTATTGAGAGGGAGGCCTTTTCAGATGCTTTTGTCCCCGGCCCAATCAAACCTGTCAGCAGCCCTGCCACCAACACCCATGTGAAATAAAAAAAAAGAGCAAGAATTTACTTTGAATATCTACATTTCCGTCCTCTGTGGTCACAGGGGCTAACCAAAACCACGAGCCCCAGTGTCTAAATGTTTATTTGAAAGGAGATGGTAACCACTGGAGGATGAAAGAAATGGTCTGGAAAGGTAAGCCAGAGAACCACCTGGTCTTGGACCTCACAACAATGCAAACACAGGAGACGACCAAAAAGTGGCCGGCCGGGCCGACGGAATTTCACAGAAGCGAAAAAAGACGACGTCCTTTTTTTTGCGGGATTTGCAGAACGCCTCTTCCCACGATAAAGTTACACGACGAGCACAAGCCAAACTATAAATATTCATTTCCCCCCCAAAAAAACATTTTTTGCCTTTGAAGATCGTGTTTCAGAGCAACCAACTCTACCCTAACCAAACCCTCTTCCCATTGCCGTCCTCCTACACCAGTGGTTCTGATTTTTTTTTTGAACAAACGCCCCCTTGACCTCATCATAAGCCTCCAAACGCCCCCCCGACATAATCATAAGTCTGCAAACGCCCCTCCTAGTATTGACAAATAAAATAGAAAAATGCCCCCCAATGGGAACTGACCCCACTCAGCTGCATCTGTCTCAACACCCCCCTAGGGCTCCCCAACGCCCCCCTGTGAGGCTGCAGCGCCCCCGTTGAGAAACACTATCCTACACCCATGTGCTGAAACGCTTATCTGGCCCAACTCCCCTCTCCTCTCCTTTCACCCTCCCCCAGCCCTCCCCTGGACCTCATACCAGCATCCCTCGGAGAAAAAGGCAGAAAATTAACCTCTGAAAGTCAAGGGAAGAGTTTTATTGGCCAGGTGGGAATTGAGGTTGGAGCAGGTCACCAGACAAATGGCTACAGCGAAGGCCGACTAAGCGAATGTACAGAACCCCGGAGCGGAGAAGTGGAGAAGGGAGGAGAGGGGAGGAGAGGAGGAGGAGGTAGAGAGGGTCATTGTCTGTCAGCAAGGACCAATGTACAGAACGCTGGAGCGGAGCGGGGGGAGTGGAGGGGAGGAGGAGAGGAGGTATAGAGAGGAGTGTGGGGTCATTCTCCGGCAGCAAGGACCAATGTACAGAACGCTGGAGTGGAGGGGAGGAGAGGAGGTATAGAGAGGAGTGTGGGGTCATTCTCCGGCAGCAAGAACCAATGATTCCCAATGGACACGTCTGAAGATATTTCCTTACCCACGGCCTATGACATCCAAGGGACTGTTGTTTTTAGAAGTAGAGTTTTCTTTTTTGTTCTTTTTTTCTTCTCCTTTTTTGCCCTATTTCCTTATGGGTTGAGGGAGGTAATATTTCTTCCTTTTTTTGATCTCTTTTCGGCTTCTGCTACTAGAATTGGAGAATTTAGGCGGAGGAGACGAAGGGTGGGGATGGGGGGGTTGAGTCGTTGACTCTGAGGAATTCCAGCGTCTACTGGGTTCTCTTATTATGAATGCATCATGACCTCATTTATGAGCTGGTTTCCTTTTTTCCCCAAAGCCACATCATCTCTTTACGTCCGTCTCCAATCCACTGCACCACCACCACCACCACCACCCCCCAGCTCCACCATAACCACCACATCCCCCAGCTCCACCACCACCACACCCCCCAGCATCATCCACCACCACCACCACCATTACCACCACCGCTCCCCCCAGCTCCATCACCACCAACACACCCCCCAGCTCTATAACCACCACACGCCCAGCTCCATCACCATTATTACCACACCCCCCACCACCACCACCACACCACACAGCACCATTACCACCACCCCCCCCACCACCACCACCACACACCCCAGCACCATTACCACCACACCCCCCACCACCACCACACCCCCCAGCTCCACCATAACCACCACATCCCCCAGCTCCACCACCACACGCCCAGCTCCATCACCATTATTACCACCCCCCCACCACCACCTCCTCCCACCCCCACCACCACCACCACCCCCACCACCACACCCCCCAGCACCATTACCATCACACCCCCACCACAAGCCCCCCTCCACCATCACCACCATTACCACCACTAAACAACAAACTTCTGAAAAGCATCCAACTGTGTGTGTGTGATTGATGCATTATTTGCGATGGCGTCATACAGAAACATCTGTAAATGGATTCAATATGAGAGGCTGAAATCAAAATGAAAGGCCCACATGTATTTTGGCAGAAACTACAGAAAGGGATGGAGACGGGGGTAAAAATGGGGGAAAACAACCACATGAGGTTTTCATAGGCACACCTCGACTGATGTACAGCAGAGTCGACCATGATATGAAGATTAAAATACATGAAAGCAGTTTTAAACGGGCAGGAAAATATGGATCTGATGCTGGATTTATAGCTCTACTCCGACACCGCACTTATGGATGAATGATGACTTGTGAGCTTACTGTATGTCAACTATGGTATGTAGAGTTACTGAATATACAGTATGCACAAACTTCACTTGTATAGATCTACAGACAGCAAGAAGGGTGTGTGTATGACTACTGTAAACCCCTTCCCATGGTGAGCTGAGTCATTCCAAAGTAACGAAACGATGAGATGCTGATTTGATGAGAAAACACAGCAGCCTACACATAGGCTGCTCTCGTCCAGGAGGAGAGCAAGATGCACGTTCCGTTACAACACTATACAATCTCCACAAGTACAGTATATGTCAAGTACAGGTATATGTGAAAGCAAAGTAGAAAACCAAACTGGGAAACTCCCATTGTCATTGTGACACAGCACTCCACACCACACAAGTGTTCACTGCACACAGCACACAACAGAATTGTATTTATGCCAGCAGTGCGGTGGGAGGGTACCATGCTCAGTCATGGAGGAGGATGGGGGAGAGCATTGGTTAATTCCCTCCACCAACTTGGCGGGTCGGGAGTCGGACCGGCAACCTTTGAGCTATAAGTATGATACATGATGTTTAGTTTAGTTTAGTTTAGTTTGTGTGTGTGTTTGTGTGTACTCGTTATTTACTCTTTATGATAAAATATATATATAAAAAAAACTAACCCTCTTTGCAACTGCACTTTGTATTTGCTTGTGATGTTGGCTTGATTATGTCCTCTTTTGAAAGTCGCTTTGGTTATAAAGCGTCTGCCAAATGCAATGTAATGTAAAAGTATGACGCTCTAACCGCTTGTACCCATGTACTGATGCAATTAGCAAGAGCAAGAGTATTGGTGTGTAAGACTACACACTTCCTCAGAGCTGGTGAGCGGCATCATTTCAATGTCAATGAAGCGTTGAGTTGGTTAGAAAATACTGTTTCATTTACACAAGCGGAATAGTAAATCTCTACACCTATGTCAACTTTGGTGTGTAGAATTATTGAATATGCATATTTCCCATGACCAAATTTATAGAAAACAAGACTTATTATGTGTAACTTATAAAAAATACACATCTGCCTTGGGTAAGCTGAGTCATTTCAATATAACTTTCAAAATGAAGTGTTGATTTGGTTAGAAAATACTGCTTCATTTACACAAGTGGAATTGTAAATCCCTGCAACTATGTCAACTGTGGTATGTAGAGTTATTGAATAGGCATAGGTATATTTCACAAGACCAAATTTACAGACTGCAAGACTAAATGACGTGTATCAAAAATACACATCTGCCTTGGGGTGAGCTGAATCATTTCGATTTAAGTTTCAAAATGAGGTATTGATTTAGTTAGAAAATAGTTTCATTTACACAAGCGTAATTGTAAATCTATAAAGTTATTGAATGGGCGTAGGCATATTTCACTTGACCAAATTTACAGACAGCAAGACTAAATTACGTGTATAAATACCGTACATATCTGCCCGGGGGGGTTGAGCTGAAGTGTTTGATTAGACTAGAAAATCCAGTTTCATTAACAAAGGTGGAATTGTAAACCTCCGGGAAGGTGTTAAGCCGGAATCAACCTAAGCAATACAGCAATAAAACAAACTGCTGTTTTTATCCCTTTCAAACACGACTAAGCCTAAGCCATAACTAATGAGTCTGTGTGTGTGTGTGTGTGTGTGTGTGTGTGTGTGTGTGTGTGTGTGTGTGTGTGTGTGTGTGTGTGTGTGTGTGTGTGTGTGTGTGTGTGTGTGTGTGTGTGTGTGTTCCCAGAGTATGATTGTGAGTGTGTCCGCAGCTGTAAATGTGTGGGCTAGTGTGTGTGTGTGTGTGTGTGTGTGTGTGTGTGTGTGTGTGTGTGTGTGTGTGTGAGAGTGTGTGTGTGAGAGAGTGTGTGTGTGTTTGTACGTGAGCATGTGTGTGTGTCGTATATATGTGTGTGTGTGTGTGCATGCGTGCGTGCGTGCGTGCGTGCGCATGTGTGAGTTAGAGAAAAACACCCACTGTACATATTGTGTGTGTGTGTGCATGCAGGCTGTAACGCGTGCAGCCACAAAAATGTGTGGTCTTGAATGTGTGCAAATAAATGGCTGAAAATACATTATAAATTTAATACATGTTTTCCAGTGCAGACCAACACTACCCTTGCCTCGCTAGACCCACATCAAGATGATGTGATGGGCTTGATGTGTGTGTGTGTGTGCGCATATGTGTGTGTGTGTGTGTGTGTGTGTGTGTGTGTGTGTGTGTGTGTGTGTGTGTGTGTGTGTGTGTGTGTGTGTGTGTGTGTGTGTGTGTGTGTGTGTGTGTGTGTGTGTGTGTGTGTATGTGCTAACCAGCGCTACAAGCAACTTTTTTATGCCCGTCTGATTCTGCAATCAGGTGCAAGGCGTAAGACTGTGTAGCCAGAACACCGTCACCTGAACAGCACCCTTCCAACTCTCACTTCTCCCAAAACATAGAAGTTCTTAGCTTGGCCCTGCAGCTCCTGTGCATACAGGCAGTGTGTGTGTGTGTGAGAGAGAGAGAGAGAGAGAGAGAGAGAGAGAAAGAGAGAGAGAGAGAGAGAGAGAGAGAGAGAGAGAGAGAGAGAGAGAGAGAGAGAGAGAGGAGAAAGAGAGTGGAAAAGACAGGAAAAGACAGGAGAAGAGAAGAGAGGAGGGAGGAGTAGGCCGGCCAAAGGCCCTGACATTTGTTTGCAACAACTTAACAGCTCCTTCTTGTCCAGGGGAGGGAAGTTTACACTAACCAGCACCAGCAGCAGCAGCAGCAGCAGCAGCAGCGGCAGCGGCCCCCAATGTGGAGGCGCCATCTCCCCAGAAAGGCTCTGCTCCGCTTGGCTCCACTTGGCAGAGAAGCCAACATGGAGGGGGACAAAGAGGTCAGTTGTCCCGAGCCCAGGGAGTGAGGGCGGACAGAATTAGGTCCGAATTACGTTGTGTATATTGACCTTACAGATTTTTTTCCCCCGCTGCTCCAGTCAAAGTGGCCAGTATCCCTGCACTCAGCTCTACTCGAAGTCGGCATGCATTACACACAGCACACACCAAAGTCCGTCTGTATAAGTTCCTCTACTTGATGGCCATCTTGGCATCACCTCAGGGCAGCTATTACGGGAAGCTATTTCTCTATAATTTTCAACTGCACATGAGCAGCATTTGCTTGTGAGATGATTGAGTCAATGATAGCGCAGCTCAGTAAGCAATTGACTCTTTTTGTCAAAAAGGTGGCAGATCTGCAAGCACACATCATATTGGCTTTCGAATCGCTCCCGTTCATATCCATGGACGTTTTCCTAAGTGTTTTGTCTTGTGCAGTGTGTCTCTGACACAGCACACAGCCCAGGCACCTCAAGGCTAACCTAACCTGCCAACAGCTGTCAGTGGGTGTGTGGTGACGGAGAGTGCAAAGAAAAAGTAAAAAAGAGGAGGGTAGGGAAGAGGAGAGATAAAGACATAGAGAGTGGGAAAAAGAGAAAGAGAGAGTTGAAAAGGGTGAAAGAAAAGAGAGAGAGAGAGAGAGAGAGAGAGAGAGAGAGAGAAGAGAGAGAGAGACAGACAGAGTCACAGAAATAAAAATAAAAATAAAAATAAAAATAAAAAGACGGAGAGGAAAGACAAATACTAGAGTGAGGCAAAGAGAAAGAGAGAGTTGAAGAGGATGAAAGACGAGAGAGACAGACAGAAAGAATCAGAGAAAGAAAAACGAGTGAGAGGGAGGGAGGATAGAAACTGAGGAAGATAAGGAGTCATACTGTTGAAGAGGAGGAGGGCTGTAAGAGGGTTAGGGAACGTCTGATACAGGAGCCCTGGGAGTCCATCAGCTCATCATACTGAGTCTAGTCTACTGCACAGTATATTGGCCAGGAGAGCCATCGTGCCTGTAAAAATGTGAAAGTGTGTGTGTGTGTGTGTGTGTGTGTGTGTGTGTGTGTGTGTGTGTGTGTGTGTGTGTGTGTGTGTGTGTGTGTGTGTGTGTGTGTGTGTGTGTGTGTGTGTGTGTGTGTGTGTGTGTGTGTGTGTGTGTGTGTGTGTGTGTGCATGTGAATGGGTAGAAGCCACACGTGTAAATGCACTTAGGAGGCTGGTGTGAATGGGATAGTAGGCGTGCAAACCAGTATTCCGTATGTGACTTGGCTTATGAGCTACACACATACAGGGTCATATACAGTATTACGTTAGGAACACATAGGAGGCGAAGCGATCGAAGCGAAGAGAGGCGAAATCAAACCGTCATCAGGTCGTTGCGGCGAATCAAATGGAATGGAACAGTTACAGTGGTGCTCATATGTTTACATACCCCAGCAGAATATACGCTTTCTCTGCGATTTCTCACAAAATATGACGGATTACACAAAAACCTTTTTTTCACTCATTGCTAGTGACTGGCTTAAGATATTTATTAGCAATATTCTGTGTTTACTCTTTCAAAAGCATGATCACAACCCAAACTACCCAAATGACCCTGTTCAAAAGTTTACATACCCTAATGTCTGATGCTGAATACGGCCGTGTTTAACATCAAGGACAGCTCTAAATTGTTTGTGGTAGTTGTGGATAAGGTTCTTAATGTTCTCAGATGACAAAACAGCATATTCTTCCTGGCAGAATGGTTGTTTCCTATAATATCTTTGGGTGTCTTGCTGGAACCTCACATTTGAGGTTTCCCCTGAGTGGCTCAATGATGTTGAGATCAGGAGAGTGAGATGGTCGCACAAAAACCTTCATTTTATTCTTTCTGAAGCTAATGATGGGTTGATTTGGCTTTCTGTGTCGAAATATTGTCATGTTGGCTCTGTTGGAATTTCAATTCAGAAATGCAATATGAGGGGTTTGGTTGGAATCAAGCCAATGGGCAAGGGAATCATTGCATTGCAATGATCATTGCAAGGGAAATTGTTCAGGAGGCATAGGACAACCAAAAAATAACTTCAGGTGAAATATAAGACAACATGAAAAAATGCTTTAAACTGTACAGGAGGCAGGCACTTGAGGAAAGATGGGCTGTCGGGGGTTGCCAGGAGAAAGCCATTACTACAAAAATGCAAACATGTTATTTTGCATATGATACACCAAATAGCATAGTGAGAAGCATCAGAATGCATGTGACAAAGTCATTTGGAAAAATGAGATCAATATGGAACATTTTTTTAGCCACTATTAACAGTACCATTTGGAGAACAGTCAACGGAGCCTATGATGAAAGTTACACCATCCCTTCTGTGAAACATGGTTATGGACCACTGATGTCATGGGGACATTTGAGTTACAAATGCACTACACTTTTGGTCCATACTCACAGAATGATGAATACATTGCCCTGTGAAAAATACTGGAGGAAACTTAACACTCCTCAGCCTTGAATCTGCACATGGTCCATTGTTTGGACATGCCAACATGACAAGATTTCAGCACAGAAAGCCAAATCAACCCGTCATTAGCTTCAGAAAGAATAAAATGAAGCTTTTGAGTGACCGTCTCACTCTCCTGATCTCAACATCATTGAGCCATTCAGGGGAAACCTCAAATGTGAGGTTCCAGCAAGACACCCAAAAATATTATAGGACACAACCATTCTGCCAGGAAGAATGTGCTGTTTTGTCATCAGAGAACATTAAGAGCCTTATCCACAACTACCACAAACAATTTAGAGCGGTCCCTGATGTTAAACAGGGCCATATTCAGCATCAGACACTAGGGTATGTAAACTTTTGAACAGGGTCATTTGGGTAGTTTGGGTTGTGATCATGCTTTTGAAAGAGTAAACACAGAATACTGCTAATAAATATCTTAAGACAGTCACTAGCAATGAGTGAAAAAAAGGTTTTGTGTAATCCTTCATATTTTGAGAGAAATCGCCAAGAAAGCGTATATTCTGCTGGGGTATGTAAACATATGAGCACCACTGTATGTTGTTGAAAAAAGACAGAAGGAAAAAAATCCTTGGTCCAGGCACTTCAGTTGGTTAATGTAGTAAAAAAACAAACTTTATTTAAGGGGCAAATGCATTAAAAAACACCAACGCGTTTCGGCGCTGTGGCCTTCATCAGGGTGTGTGAGAGAAACAAACAGCAATCTAATTATATGAGTGTTCTCAGGTGCAGTATCCTGGGCCATGAGAGCCACTAGGTGGCGGCAGGCGAATTCACTCCTCAATTGCATAACATTAAACTTTCTTTAATAATTTCGCTTCGCTTCGCTCCTGTTCGCTTGCTTTCGCTTGCCTTCGCCTACCTTCGCCTCTCGCATAGGAATGAATGGCAAAGTTTGCAAATTCGCGCGTATGTGTCCCTACCGTTAGTCAATGAAATGGTTGCTCCATATGTCTGTGTGAACATATAGTTCCTGCATCATATGTGTGAACTATGGACACACTTCTGTATACTGTATCTGATTCTGAACTATTTGTGTGTGTGTGTGTGTGTGTGTGTGTGTGTGTGTGTGTGTGTGTGTGTGTGTGTGCGTGTGTGTGTGTGCGTGCGTGCGTGCGTGCGTGCATGCGTGCGTGCGTGCATGTGCGTGAATCTGGCGTGTCTGCTGGGGCTGAGCACACACGTGCACATGTGTGCAATACTACATGAGGTGTGAGCACACGTGCATCTGTGCCTCGGTTTGTGTTGAGGTGTGTGTGTGTGTGTGTGTGTGTGTGTGTGTGTGTGTGTGTGTGTGTGTGTGTGTGTGTGTGTGTGTGTCTGTGTGTGTGTTTACGAGGTGTGTAAAAGCAGTGGCAGTGACACTGACCAGGTCCAGGTCTACAGGTCACCGGCAGACACACAGACAGACAGACAGACTAGAGTAGAGTAGAGTAGGACTGGACTGGGATCACAAGCCGGCCAGGACATTTTTGGCATACACCAGCCCCTCACCCCTACCCCCATACTAGAATTATGATGGGCTCAGTCAGGACCGTTTTAAGGCTCTGTGGTGCCCCTGGGCACTGTACCTCAGAGACGCCCCCTTTATCAACAAAAAAAGTAAAGTTTGTGTCATCTGATGCTCTCGAACTGGCTATACGCGGTTGGTGCCACTGGACCTTACGGATAATCTTATCCGGCCCTGGCTCAGTCTACTGTATGTTAAGGATGCACAGATAGATGGACCGCCCCATCTAAACTCTGGGCTGGTCTCTAAGATAAATTTTGAAACAAACAAATGACAAAAAAAAACCCCAAAACATCTGCCCCTTGATGACTGTTAGCCCATTGGGACAATGCCCTGTATGCCAGATAACCAGTCCAGCCCTTGAGTGGATCACAGCAGAGCACAGCAGAGCAGACTAGAGCAGACTAAGAGCAGAACAATGGTGGCCTTTCCTGTGCTGCCGTGTGTGTCCCGGGCCTCATTAGTCTACTGATGAAAGAGCCGGCTCTGCCCACCGCTTCCTACCACACGTTAACACCACACTACTCCACTCCACTGGCCTCCTCCATCTCTTCACCTCCTCCATCTCTTCACCTCCTCCTCCTCCTCCTCCTCGTCTGCTTTTCTACTCCTCCACCTCAGGGGCTCTGAGCACATCAGTGTGAATATGCTGTCCTCCCTCCTCGCGCTCCTCCTCCTCCTACCTTTTTCTTCTCCTGCTCCTCTGTCTCAGAGGCTAGGAGCCTGGCTGACACCTATAAGCTTTCCTCCTCCTCCTCCTCTCTTCCTCCTCCCCCTTTCTTCTTCTCCTGCTCTGTCTAAAGGGCTCTGAGGGTCATGACACTGGCTACACCCTCCCTCACTCCTCTTCCCCCCTCCCTCTCTCCCTCCCTCCCTCCCCAGTTCTTCCTCTCCCTCTCTCTCCCTCTCTCCTCCTTCCATCCTTCCTCTCTCTCTCTCTCCCTCTCCCTCCCTAGCCTGGCCCCTTAACTCCCTCCCTTTCTGCCTCCTCAGTCTGGCAACAGTGTCGCACTAATTGCTCAGCTTGAAGCCCACACACAAAAAAACACACCATGACCGAGTCGGGTTGAGTTGAGCTGAGTTGAGTTGCACTGTCAGAGTCACACAGTCACACAGAGTCTCTCTGGTAGAGATGGCATTTATGACTCTTTGAGGGGATCCGGATCATAATGGCTTGTTTCTTTCAAAGAGCCGTTAAAAAAACTCTCTTGGCTCTTTTCGCTCTTTTTTTAATTATTTATTCAGTGTTAAGAATGTAATATTTTGAGTCCACCTCGCGGTAATTTTGTCCAAACAACCACTGATTATCCTCCTGCTTCTTAAGACCATATCTGCCATTTAAGGCAGACAATTGAGTTTTTTTTCTTCCAAATTTAAGAAGTCGCACCGAGGTGACGCATTTAAAATGAATGAAAAATAACAGTAGAGTGGCTCCCCCCAGCTGTGACCTGGTTCCCATCGTTTACTTCTGGGAGCCGTTCAAAAGAATCGGCTCGTTTGCGAACGTTACACCACTACTCTCTAGAATCCAACAGGCGACAGACGAGCGCCACAAACTGGCCGCTGTTTACTTTCCTCGCAGTGACGCTAAAAACCCCAGAACGCGAAGACTAATTTTGGCTAAGGCAATTAGGCGACGTGGTGAACAGCATGACCACTGGCCTGGTGTTTCATTTTGGGGTGCGAGTCATTCTTCTGTCCTCCCGCCCTTCTCCTGTGGCCTCTAGTCTCTTGCCTCAGTGTCACCCTGCCTTCCGTGGAGAGAAGAACACATTTTCCCCGCTGTTGACCAGCACAGACATACTTTTTAGTTTTTTTTTACATAATTCTTTAGAGTTTTTTTTCACTTTTTATTTAGATAGGACAGCGAAGGATGGGACAGGAAGTGAGTGGGAGAGAGAGACACCAGGGGAGAATCGGGAAACCAGCCCAGCCCAGGTCGGGAATCGAACCCAGGTCCCCGGAGTAATAGCCCAGTGCAGTGTTTCTCAACAGGGGTGCCGGGGCACCCTGGGGTGCCGTGGAAACGTGGCTGATAAATAAATTATGTAATATAATACATATTTGTCTAAATTGATAAGGTAATGTTAGTCAGTGGAATTTTTCATCTGCCATTTACGCACAATTATAAAATACAGTAAATATAGGTCGCCACAGTCAGCTGGAGTCAACTTCGAACGTAGGTCGCGTGACGTCTCCAAATGTAAGCTTGTGTGGTATCGGATGCGATGCCATTTTACGGCTTGTTGGTTTGGGGTGCCTTGAAATTTTTCATGAATTGAAAGGGTGCCTCGCCTAAAAAAAAGGTTGAGAAACACTGGCCCAGTGTCCTACTGCTTGAGCCACGCGGACTGACTCTTTGGGGGCTTTCTCCCATTCCGCTTTCTGATTGCTACTGCAATGAGAGAATGACCTTTGTTTTACGTATGTTTTCACAAGATATTCATTAAGAACTTCAATCATTGATGATGTTGAGCCTCACATTACGAGGCTGGAGACCAGAGGAGAGGACGGGAGGACAGAGATTAACCTGCACCCATCACAGGGCCAGGCTTGTACTCTAAGACCTTGCAGCCAGTTAAACGGGAAAAAAGTAAGTTGCCCTGCTGCCTTAAGTTTGTACTTTAACTCAACTTGAGATAAGCCTTGAGTTAAGTTAAGCCTCGAGTTGAGTTGACTTAACAACTTAAGGTAGGAGGGCAACTTACCTTTTTACGCTTAACTGGCTTGCATTGTTTTACAGTGTGAAGGCTTGTTGGCTGGCTGACAGGAGGGAGGGAGTGAGGGCAGTCAGCAGAGCCGCTTTCACCAATAGGCACACTAGGGCCCCACTCGAAACTGTCCACTGTAGGGCCCCACGGCAGTCATCCCCGCCATGGTAAATGCTTGCAAAAATAATTCAAGAGGGCCCCTTGCCTATACTTTGCCTAGGGCCTCCAAATGGGTAGAACCGCTATCCTACTGGCAGGCAGGCTGGCTGACCGAGGGAGCGCGCCACTCTTGGGGGCAGGGGCAGGGGCAGGCATGCAGCAGGTCAGGCAGTGTGCCTTTAAGTGGTGAGTGTGAATTCCCTCTACAAGCACTGAGGTAAGCTGGGGGGGGGGGGGGGGGGGTATAGAAGAGGCACGCGAATAATGAACCCAACACGCACGCACACACGCAAGGACGCACATACACAAACACACACACACACACACACACAAAAGTATGCACGCCATGTTCTCTCTCTCTCTCTCTCTCTCTCTCTCTCTCTCTCTCTCTCTCTCTCTCTCTCTCTCTCTCTCTCTCTCTCTCTCTCTCTCACACACACACACACACACACAGACACACACACACACACCACGCACTGCACTGCACTGCGCTGCACTGCGCTGTGTGCATACCAGGGGCACCCACGGTGCTGTAAAGAGGTCAGGCAGTGTGTGCTTTGGATGTGTGAAGAGCAACAGCCCGGCACACAGATACACTCTCTTATCACTTAGCTGGGGAATGCCATGCAGGGCACAGCAGGGTGCCAAAGCAGCGCAGACCAGAGGCCCTCGCAGCTCGCCCTGACACACACACACACACACACACACACACACACACACACACACACACACACACACACACACACACACACACACACACACACACACACACACACACACACACACACATGGACACAAACACATACACGGACACATACACACGCACACACACGGACATGCACACACACGCTTGTGGACACACACACACACACACACACACACACACACACACACACACACACACACACACACACACACACACACACACACACACACACACACATACACACACACACACACACACATGGACACAAACACATACACGGACACATACACACGCACACACACAGACATGCACACACACGCTTGTGGACACACACACACACACACACACACACACACACACACACACACACACACACACACACACACACACACTCACACACACACACTCACACACACACACACATACACACAGACACACACACACACACACACACACACACACACACACACACACACACACACACACACACACACACACACACACACACACACACACGGAGGCTCTGCACAAGCTCAAGGAAGGTCAAACACTAACCAGTGCTGTTCCTCTGTAAAGGAACTTGGGTTTATTCACCCTCTCTGGTCTCATGTAGACTGAAGTAAACAAGGCCGTGAGTCAATGTACTGTAGTTTCTAAAACACACTGACCGAAGTGATGTACACTACAGACAGCAGCAGAGATGAAAAATGTATACTACGCCAATATACAGTAGATTTCCCAAAGGTTTCCCAACCTTTTTTTTTTTTTCTTAATATGTTTTTAGGGGCTTTTATGCCTTTATTTGACAGGATAGTCTGAGATGGTGACAGGAAGCAAGTGGGACAGAGAGTGCATCTTAATATGGGACCTTGCCTCCTCCACTTGCCTCCTCCACTCGCTTCTCGTGATGATGACATCACTGACAACAGTATTATATTTCAATATCTTGCAAAAGCTCAATTGTAGAGTCTTTTTCTCGTTTGCAATTGCTATGGTGAATGAAAAACAGTCCCTCAAAAGTTGTTGTGGCTAGGCTGACAGCTGGGAAACTTTATTGTTTTCTCCACGGAGGAGGGGCCAGGAGGCGGGACGAGGAGACAAGCACAAGTGGAGGAGACAAGGTCACATATTGGGATGCACCCAGAGAGATGGGGGAGGATCGGAAAATGACCCCGGCCGGACTTGAACCGGGGTCCCCGTGGGCATGCAAGCCCAAATGTGGGGGGCTTAGCGTGCTGCACCACAGCGCCCCCCCCAAGGTTTCCCAACCCTTTGTGTCTTGTGTACCCACTTTGTCATCTGTCTGCCTCTATCCCAATGTGAATGTGCAACATTTGTTTTTTTGCTCGTTTGTTTGTTTTTTTACATACTGTTTATTGTTTTTATCACCCAGTAGCTTACAAAACACTCCCATCCAACCCCCACCCCTTAGACAGCTATCATGGCGTGGCCTGCCATTACGGGGGTGCGCAAGCTGAATAGAGCAATGGTGGATATGTGTGTTTTTTTATCCAGCATTAATGAATATTAATTTGTTTTTAATTGTATTGTGAATTGTATGCTGGGAGGGTCCATCTGAAGTGTAGTTTAACTCTGTGACTATTGGAAAATAGACCCACCCCTGGTTGGGAAGCACAGCAGTAGACAATATGAAAATTCAATTACAATTTTGAGACTGAATTTCAGTCTTTCTTCCCTTTTTTCCC
>NC_085859.1:16221800-16224300 GCF_034702125.1 Engraulis encrasicolus
CAAGCACACACACACTCACAAACCATGACCATTTGCTTACCTTTGGTGGAAACAATGTTAATCTAAAACTGAAAGCGAGCGACTGCGGTGCTAACAGACTTACTGGCTCATTCTGCTCGCTGCCTCTGCACTCTGCTGCTCTGGGCTGCGCTGAGACACGCTGCACATGCAAGTATGTACACACACACACACACACACACACACACACACACACACACACACAAGCACATGGTGTACACACACAAACACACACACACACATTCTCCTTGGCGCTGACACACACACGCACACTGCGCACACACACACACACATGCACACACACACACACACACACGCTGTACAGTATATACAGTACACCCATGTGCATGCACGCAATCTGTTTCATATTACCCAAAAATTGCCTATGCATCCTTTTCAGCCTGGGTCTGCCTTCCCTACCCCCCCACGCCCTCCACCCTCCACCCGCAGCCTTCCACCCTCCAGTCTCCAAGCGTGGCCCAGCCACTGAGAGAGGCATGGCGAGGCAAGGTTGTTTGGGTTGGCCGCCATCCCTTCGCCTTCCCCTTCAGCCTTCCCCTTTGCAGGGCTGCACTACACTGTACTGAAATGGCATGGAGGATTTGGGCTGGATTAATGCACAGGCTAGATATGGCTGCAGCCTAGGGGCCCCCACAGGCTAGATATGGCTGCAGCCTAGGGGCCCCCACAGGCTAGATATGGCTGCAGCCTAGGGGGCCCCCTTGCCTGGTTAACACCAGACCTAATCACAAGTGAGATTAGGTCTGGGGAGTTGCCTATTGTAAATTCCGTAGGGGGCAGAATACTTGGCTATTATGACACACTGCCCTGCTCTCTGATTGGGCAGAGAAACTGTAAAGGTCAGAATGCTTGGCCATTATGATACAGGGACCATGATCTTGACCATGATTATGAGTCATCCTCGCCAGAGTGAGTGCGTATACATGCAGTTCAGTATCCCGAATATGATCGGGATATTAAGTATCCCGAATTTGCGTTTGAGCATATAAACACTTCAGTATCCCGAATAAGCCCTTATTCGGGATACTGAGAAATCAGGATATGCTAGGTGGAATATTCCGAAAGAAGCCAGGATACTGACGCATGTACACACCTCATCCCGAATACAGGGGCTTCCCTGTACACGCATTTGAAGAGAATTCTATAACGGCCAAGAATGTAGACTGGGATATAACGTTCATGCTCATATAAACACCTTATCCCGAATATGATTATAACCGGGATATGCCTCATATTCGGGATACTAAACTGCATATAAACGCACTCACTGTCTTTCAGATCGAAATGATTGTGTAGAACTTAAGGAAGTATGGGAGTTCCCAGGCTAGGGGCCCCCACCTGCCAGAGGGCCCCCTGATTGATCAAAATTGAAAAATTACAGAATTGTAACAAGGTGCAATATGGGAAGATTCAGCTGTCGTGTTGAGTAGTTGCTAAACATGTTATCCTTAATTCCTAACTCGTAATTATGACTCTGTCTATGTACATTTGTTGCGAAAGTTGCCTTCCGGGGGCCCCCACAGCAACCTGTAGCCTAGGGGCCCCAAGCCATCTTAGTCCACCTTAGTCCGGCCCTTCATGGAGGACTTGGGAAGTCCACTGAGGCCAGGCGTCGAGTGGAGGGACACTAAGTCATGCATGCAAGGTGTGCAAGTCAATCTTCGTCCTGATGCTCTTTCCTGTGGCGTCCCGCCTCGTGACACAAGGCACGACGTAATTATTGAAGCTTTTGTGTAATATCTTGCAAAAACATTCACCCAACAGGATGAGGGAAAAAATGTGTGTGATGACAACAATTGTCAAACGTAATCATTATCATTATGACACAATAGAGTATTACAATCATAAATGTTTTTGTTCAATATCTTGCAAAAACATAGGTCATTCTCTCATTTGCAAACTGGTTGTGGAATGAGAGAAAGCCCTCAAAAAGTCACTCTGCGCTGGTTGACAGTGGGGAAACTTAATTGTTGTCTCCACGGAAGGCAGGATGACACTGAGGCAGAAGGTCAGAGACCACAGGAGAAGGACGGGAGGACCAAGATTGACTTGCAGATTTCCTGTCCTCTCCTCTCCCCTCCTTTTCTTTTATCCTCCCCTCTCCTCTCTTCATCTCTCCTCTTCCCTCCTCTTCTTTTCTTCTCTCCTCTCATTTACTCTTTTCTTCTCTTGTCCTCTCTTCTTTTCTCCTATCCTATCCTCTGCTCTTCTCTCCTCTCCTCTCCTCTCCTTTGCAAGCGCCTGACCATGGTTGTGCTCTGTCCTTTGCTCCCCATGCTCCTTCCTCCCTTCTCTCCCCTCCACTCCCCTCCCTGCCCCTACTCCTTCCTCTCCTCTTCCCTCCCTGTCCTCTCTCCCCACTCTCCTCCCCTCTCCTCCCCTCCCCTCCCCTCCCCTCCCATCTCCCCTCTCTCCTCCCCTCCCATCTCCTCTCCTTTCCTCTCCTCTCCTCTTCCCTCCA
>NC_085859.1:16236800-16244300 GCF_034702125.1 Engraulis encrasicolus
AAACGCAAGTCACACAAGTAAAACAGATGCCACAAGTCTAAGATAAGTTACCCATGTTCGAAGTAAACTGTGTTTCTTTTTTCACTTTTTTTTTTTGTGATCAACTTTTTATTGCTTTTATGGGGGGAGGGGGGAGGTTTAGACGGATACATTCATAACAAGCTCTGGTGCATATACAGTAGTCATATAGTCAGAGACGGTCTTACAAGCAACAGTAGCAACAGTATCTCTGATATAGTCCATATAGTCCATATAGTCCCTTCAGTCCATATAATCCTTTGAGACCATCATTTCAGTCCAAGGGTCTGCAAGGGTATTTACAGGGAAAGAAAAGAAAAAGAAAAAAGAAACTTTTACTTTTACTTTTGACCCCTCTGCATGTGAATAAGGGGTACTACTCTCCCTCATGTCTCCCCTTCCCGGGGGTCTGCATGTGGGCATGTATGTGTGCAGTATATACCCCCTCCAGGCATGCTGCACCCCGACGCCCTGATGCCTTTACCAGTGTCCCAGGTACGGGGGCCTGTTGGTGGGGGTTAGGCCGGCTCCGGTTACTCACCCCGCTAACCCCGGCTCTCTCTAGGGGTCCTTGTCTGCACTTGCGAAAACAAGCAATATCAGATCGTTTTACGTCAAACAAAACACCTACGCCAAGACTACCAGCTTACCTTGGACCAGAACAGGGCTCTCTCTCTCTCTTTCTTTCTCTCTCTCTCTCTCCTTCTCTCCCTTTCTCTCTCTCTCTCCTTCTCTCCCTTTCTCTCTCCAGATCCCTCCCTCCCCCTCTCTTTCTTTCTCTCTCTCTCTCTCCTTCTCTCCCTTTCTCTCTCCAGATCCCCCCCCCCCTCCTAATCTCTTCCAAGTGAGTTTTTAACGACTCACACACAAGCTCTCGTAAAATTTCAAAAATGAGAATGACTGTGAAAGGTCAAAGAGGGTGCTGGTGTGGTGTTTTGGGCATGTGTGTAGTGGGGTGTGGGGTCAAACTTTTGAATGTGGATTTATTGAGGAGTTTGCACATTTAAAAATAAAACAGACCCAGTTTCCAACCCCCCGTTTTTGGATACCGCACAAAAAAAACAAGTGAAATGGTCAAGGAGAACAAAAAATAAAAGGGGAGCTCCGTTGGTGTGGCTGACAGAATGATATGCATGAGAGGCATTTTTGGATTGCGAAATGTCAATACTCTTATTCCTCTCTTGCTGAGCCAACAATAAGAGGCAGCGTTGAGGTTAACTTCCACCACCTAAACCCCCTCCTTGTTAGGACTCATGGTAACACATGAAGACACATATTCCTCATCTGTCATTCCTCTGTGTGTGTGTGTGTGTGTGTGTGTGTGTGTGTGTGTGTGTGTGTGTGTGTGTGTGTGTGTGTGTGTGTGTGTGTGTGTGTGTGTGTGTGTGTGTGTGTGTGTGTGTGTGTGTGTGTATTTGAGTGTGCGCACACACGTGTGCATGTATGCCTATGTGTGCTTGCGTGTGTGTGTGTGTGTGCGTGCGTGCATGCGTGCGTGTGCGTGCCTGGCCTAAATTGTACTGGCCTGGCCTGGCCTTGCGTGTGTATGATGAGGTGTGAGGTTTGAGTCATACGATGTAACAGCATGACACCTCCTTCCATGGTAGAGGTGAATATCTCAAACATGAGTAACAACTGGACACACTAAAAATGGTGATTCACCTAAGCTCTGTCAGCACTCGATTTTTCATTTTTGTGTGAACAAGGTGAAGGAGGGAGGGAGGGAGGAAGAGTGGGAGAGAAAGAGAGAGAAAGGGAGGGATGGATAGAAGTTCAGAGAGACAAAGTCAGACAGAAAGATGGATACGAAGATAAGGATAGAGATAATAAATATATATACACAGAGATAGATATAGAGACAAACAGACAGACCTAGACTGCCAGAGATCAAGTGAGAGAGGGGAAAACAAGGAAAGAAGTGTGAGAGACAGAGAGAGAGAGAGAGAGAGAGAGAAAGAGAGAGTGAGAGATCGAGAGAGAGAGAGTAAGAGAGACAGAAAGAGAGAGAAAGTGTGAGAGACAGGGAGAGAGAGTCAGACAGAGAAAGAGAAAGAGTTTAAGAGAAATGTAAAGAGAGAGAGAGAGAGAGAGAGAGAGAGAGAGAGAGAGAGAGAGAGAGAGAGAGAGAGAGAGAGAGAGAGAGAGAGAGAGAGAGTGTAAACCCCCCCCGGGAGCCAAGTGTGGTGTCGGCGTGGCGTCGGTGTGAGCGTGAGCGTCTCCTCCCTGCTGGCCTTATCTCTAGCTCAGCGTGGGGCTGCTGTGATGGAGACGGATGGAGCTGTAATTACACGCTCCTTCCCACATAACTCTGAGATAACCACACTATCTCTCCCTCCCTCTCTCTCCCTCTCTTACTCTCTCCCTCTCCCTCCCTCTCCCTCTCTTACTCTCTCCCTGTCTCCCGCCCTCTCTCTCTCTCTCTCTCTCTCTCTCTCTCGCTCATACACTCAACCGCTCACACCCCCTTTCATCCTCCCTCCTGGATGACGGCCCACTCCTCTCATCTGCTCTCCTCTCCTCTCTTCTCCTCTCCTCTCCTCTCCTCTCTTCTCCTCTCCTCTCTTCTCCTCCTCTTTTCTTCTTGCGCATTCCTCTTTTCCTTCATTTATTCTCCTCTCCTCCTCTCCTCTCTTCTACCCCTTCTCTCCTCTCCTCTCCTCTCCTCACTTCTCCTCTCCTCTCCTCTCCTCTCCTCTCCTCTCCTCTCCTCTCCTCTCCTCTCCTCTCCTCTCCTCTCCTCTCCTCTCCTCTCCTCTCCTCTCCTCTCCTCTCATCTCCTCTTCTCTCCTCTCCTCTTCTGTCCTCTCCTCTCCTTTCCTCTCCTCTCCTCCCCTACTCCTCTCCTCTCCTCTCCTCTCCTCTCCTCTCCTCTCCTGTCCCCTCCACTCCTCTCCTCTTCACTCCCCTCACCTCTCCTCCTCTCACCTCACTTCTCCTCTCTCTCTTCTCTTCCTTCTGCTCTCCTCTCCTCTCCTCTCCTCTCCTCTCCTCTCCTCTCCTCTCCTCTGCTCTGCTCTCCTCTCCTCTCCTGTCCTGTCCTGTCCCCTCTCCTCGTCTCTCCTCCCCTCTCCTCTCCTCTCCTCTCCTCTCCTCTCATCTGCTCTGCTCTCCTCTCCTTTCCTCTCCTCTCCTCTCTTCTCCTCTCCTCTCCTCCCCTCCTCTTTTCTTCTTGCGCATTCCTCTTTTCCTTCATTTATTCTCCTCTCCTCCTCTCCTCTCTTCTACCCCCTTCTCTCCTCTCCTCTCCTCACCTCTCCTCTCCTCTCCTCTCCTCTCCTCTCCTCTCCCCTCCTCTCCCCTCCCCTCCTCTCCTCTCCTCTCCTCTCCTCTCCCCTCCTCTCCCCTCCCCTCCTCTCCTCTCCTCTCCTCGATAGTGTTATCAGCCAACTGGATGCTCAGATCCCGACTGATAGCTCCGATGTTTTGCCTCTGGGGAATCAGCTGGGCATCAGTGGGTGTGTTTGTGTGTGTTTGTTTGTGTGTGTATGCTAAATGCTTGAGTGGGTCTGAGTATGTGTGTCAGGAAGTGTGTGAGGAAAATGTGCTTGTTTGTGTCAGGTGGTGGCTGTATGTGTGTGTGTGTGTGTGTGTGTGTGTGTGTGTGTGTGTGTGTGTGTGTGTGTGTGTGTGTGTGTGTGTGTGTGTGTGTGTGTGTGTGTGTGTGTGTGTGTGTGTGTGTGTGCGTGCGTGTGTGTGTGTGTGTGTGTGTGTGTGTGTGTGCGCGCGTGTGTGCAAGCATGTGTGCATGTGTGTGTGTCTGTGTGTGTTGTCAGGTGGTGTGTGTGACTATCTGTTTCAACATGTGTGTGTGTGTTTGTCTGCTGATGTGTGAGATTGAGGGACAACGAGAACAAGAACAACCACCCCTGTGTGTGTGTGTGTGTGTGTGTGTGTGTGTGTGTGTGTGTGTGTGTGTGTGTGTGTGTGTGTGTGTGTGTGTGTGTGTGTGTGTGTGTGAACCAGCTTTCGGAACAGCTGGAAGACCTGTCACAGAAACTGGCAGCAAACCGCTCGCCGGAGATCAAGTGTTCACCTCCTTGTCGGACTGGCAAAGTGCCATCGGCATCACCAATTCCACCTCCCAGGTCTGCCAAAAAGCGACTGTCAACACAGGAAATAGGAAATGTGGTTTCCTCAAAACCAAACTCACCCCCCAGATGTGGCGAAACGCAGCCACCAGCATCAAGCCCTGGCAACGGCGGCAAAATGCAATCACCAATGGAATCACAACCTTCCCGGAACGACGAAACATCATCTCCATCTCCCAGACTGAGATTTCCAGCAACTATGGCGAGACTACTCCCCTTTGCCAGATCTACCTTTTCTACCCCCAGACACTCCTACCAAGCCTCCTATGCGGATATTTCTCAAGGTCAACCTCATTATACCCCAAAATCTGAAAGAATACTTCCATCCACGACTGCACCCAAAAAAGGCAGAGCCCCACCACCACCTGTCTGTGCTCTGGAGTACAATAGTATCAGTGATGATGACCTTGTTGAAAGCACAGTCTGATATCAACTGGGTCCCTACCCACATAGTAAACAGCGTTTTGAAAATAAGCAGATAAGGGGACCCGTGGACAATCTTATTCCAGTTCTAACAACCAAGCAAAGCCTCTTCAGGACACGTAGGCCTATACATTACCCCAAGAAGGCAAACATGGAATACCTCAGTGCTGTCCCAAAAAAAACTCACTCAAAATACCACAGTGGAAATGCCTCCAATGCTCAATGTTAAATTAGCTTTACAGAATGCCAGGTCTCTAAGGAACAAGCCTTTTATTGTCAATGAGTTTATCTGTACCCACAACCTTGATTTTTTATTTTTAACTGAAACATGGCTGGAAAAATCCACTAGTTCTATCACACTTATAGAAGCAACCCCGCCTCACTTTCATTTCATTAGTACAGAAAGGCAGAATAAACAGGGAGGGGGGATAGCAATTATTTTCAAGGCACTGTTTCAATGTCAAAAGACAGCACTAGGTGAATTTTCATCTTTTGAATACTTAGCTGCAGTTCTAAAATGTTCTACAGACCTCCAAGACTTTCTGCACCACTCTTCTTAGAGGAATTTGGTGAGCTGTTGTCGAATGTTTGTGTGGACTATGATAGCCTTTTTATAACAGGCGACTTCAATTTCCACGTAAACGACTTAGAGAATGTCTATGCTAAGGAATTTTTAAGTCTTATTGACATTTTTAGCCTTACACAGCATGTAACAGGACCAACACACAACCAAGGTCACACTCTAGACCTAATAATAACAAAAGGCCTCAATGCTTGTGCTAGTGTCAAAGACTATGGCTTTTCTGACCATTACTGCATTTTTTCTGATGTTTCTATGTACCCTCATGTTCAAAGGGAATCTGTTACAGTCAAAAAACGTATAATCAACTGTGAGACAGCCTCACTCTTTCAGCAAGCACTTTCAGAGATCCAAAGTCAAACTTCAGAGAATGCAGATGATCTCATGGTTAATTTTAATGCAAGGATGACCCATATTATGGATGTTATTGCCCCCGAAAAAATCAAAACAGTGGGACATAAAAAAGCCCCTTGGAGAATGAATCCCACAGTTATATTGCTAAAGCAAGAATGCAGGAGGGCTGAAAGACAGTGGCGTAAATCCAAACTTGAAGTCCACTACCAAATCTATAAACACACACTCTCGAAATACAACCAAGAAAATTTCTAAAGCTAGACAATCTTTTTTCTCTGACATAATTAACAGAAATATTAATAATGCACGCGTCCTGTTTGGCACTGTGGAAAAGCTAGCAAGGCCCCCAAATCAAATGCCCTCTGAGTTCCTCTCAGTCAGCAAATGCAATGAGTTTGCATCCTTTTTCAAAGGTAAGATTGAAAAAATACGTACAAACATACTCACACATGTGCAACCGACCCAAGATTCGGACCAACTTGTTACGGTGAAGTTAAATCCTAACCTCATGAGAAATTTTAATTTAGTTGATGTGGACATTCTTAATAGAACGGTACAAAGTCTTAGCTCCTCTACATCTGACTTAGATATTCTACCAACAGCCTTCTTCAAATCCATCTTACACCTAATATCACCAGACGTACTTCAGATCATCAACACCTCACTACAAACAGGCATATTCCCAGGCTGTCTGAAAGAAGCAGTTGTGAAACCCTTACTGAAAAAGAACAACCTGGATGCACTGGTACTAAACAACTATAGGCCCATATCCAATCTACCATTTATGGGTAAAATAATAGAGAAAATTGTTTTTAACCAATTAACTGCCTTTTTAATGTCTAATAGCTATTTTGATAAGTTTCAATCTGGTTTCCGTGCCTACCACAGCACTGAAACAGCTCTTATCAAAGTTATGAATGACATAAGATTGAATTCTGATGCTGGCAAATCATCCGTCTTGGTACTTCTTGATTTGAGTGCTGCTTTCGATACAGTTAATCATTCTATACTACTACATAGACTGGAACACTGGGGTTGGTTTTACGGGCATAGTGATCGACTGGTTAAAATCGTACTTACAACAAAGAAGTTTTTTTGTCGCCATTGGAAGACATACTTCATCACCAATGTCTCTGGATTGTGGGGTCCCCCAGGGCTCCATTCTGGGACCACTACTGTTCAATCTGTATATGTTGCCACTGGGACACATTATCGAGAATAACTCCATAAATTACCATAGCTATGCGGATGATACCCAGCTCTACTTATCTATGTCCCCCAATGACTACACCCCCCTTGAATCACTCTATCATTGCATGGACCAAATTAACAAATGGATGTCTCACAATTTCCTCCAGCTGAACACAGAAAAACTGAAGTAATTATATTTGGGAAAAGAGAGGAGAGACAAAAGATTGCTACTATCCTTGAAACGAAGGGACTGAAACCAAGGGAAACAGTTAAAAATCTTGGGGTCCTCATTGACAGTGACATAAATTTCAACAGTCACATGAAAGCTATTACTAAGTCTGCATTCTATCACATAAAAAACGTCTCTAAATTTAGGGGCCTGATGTCTAAACATGATCTGGAGAAGCTAATACATGCCTTCATTTCTAGTAAAGTCGATTACTGTAACAGTCTGTTTACTGGCCTCCCAAATAAGACCATTAAACAGCTTCAACTGGTACAAAATGCAGCTGCAAGGGCGGTTGACCACATTACTCCAATTTTAAGATCGCTGCATTGGCTCCCAGTAAGCTACAGAATTGATTTTAAGGCAATGTTACTTGTATTTAAATCATTAAATGGAATGGGACCCACATATCTACTGGATATGTTTCAGCTGTATGCACCGGCCAGGTCACTAAGGTCAACGGAGAAGAATTTGCTGGTGATTCCAAAAGTCAAAACAAAATGTGGAGAGGCAGCCTTTAGCTTCTATGCTTCAAAGCTTTGGAACCAGCTTCCAGATGACGTAAAAAATGCACCCACTATTGATAGCTTTAAATCTAGACTCAAGACAAAGCTGTTCTC
>NC_085859.1:16251800-16259300 GCF_034702125.1 Engraulis encrasicolus
CTCGGCCGAGTCAGATCTGTGCATATATACACACACACACACAGACATCTGGGCCTCTTCTAAACATGCACACATCACGCATGACACACACGCACGCACGCACGCACGCACGCACGCACGCACGCACGCACACACACACAAGTCGGGGCCTCTTCTAAACATGCACACATCACGCATGACACACACGCACGCACGCACGCACGCACGCACGCACGCACGCACGCACACACACACACACACAAGTCAGATCTGTAGCTTTATGAGGTTTCCTTATTGAGGACACATATGACAATTTGATTGTGTTAACGTGATTGAGGACGGCCATAAACGACACCAAAAGGCCCGCTAAGACAGAGTTTTGAAATTCCTTATTGAGGACACATATGACAATTTGATTGTGTTAACGTGATTGAGGACGGCCATAAACGACACCAAAAGGCCCGCTAAGACAGCATGTGAAATTCGATCATCTGTCTTTTTGGTCTGCAATAAAACAACATGATGTTTGATATACTGTATATACACACAAGGGTTCACGTCGGAACAGCATCATCAACACGCATTTGGCCAATTAGGCAGAGCAGAGAACACCCCCCCCCCCCCCCCCACCCCCCCCCCCCCCCCCCCCCCCCCCCCCCCCCCCCCCCCCACGATGCCGGTCACGCTTGGAATGATATGAAAAGAGAAACAAATGTCAGAAAGTACTGTAAGGTTTAAAAACGTACATCTAATTCGTCAAAATTGATGTGATGTAAGTGAGTTGACATGATGTCATGTATTTGGACAGTATCTACACAACTGAAAGCCAGAGTAATGGAAAAACTGGATGCGTCCCTGGTCGATTTCAAAATTTAGACCATGATTTCATTTTTGCTAACTTTTTTTTGTCACAGAATAGAAAGCGATCAATGTGTTATTCAACCAAATGTGTCTCCGATTGCTTTCTTTCCTGTAAGTTACCTGCTTACGTATTCTTTAATACAATTTAAATTACCTGCTTACGTATTCTACATCTTAATACAAATTAAGAGTGATTTATGAATGTTATTAGTACTAACTTTGGTAACACTTTATTTTAGGGACACATCTATTAGCACTCATACATAAAATATTAATGCATGTGTAAGTAACTTGTAAAGGCTTGTATAGGCATGGTACTAGCAGCAAATTAAGACAGTTGGGAAGTTGTTAAGCATGTATATCACAAATGTCTTGTGTCTTGTTCATGAAAGGAATTTATACCAATATAACCTTAGTAAGGATTTATTACCAATATTAGCATAGTAAGGGACTAGTAGATTTCTATTTATGTGTAATCAGCTAACGGGCCAGAATAACATGTGTATAAGTTCTGGTTACACTGTGTGAAACAAACCTGAACAGTGTGAAGGCCACAATACAATAAGGGCATATATCTAAGTGTTGCATTGCTCAGCCCAGATGGCTTAGAAACCCCCCGCACTACTAGGGCCCCAACTCTAAGTCCGTGAACAGTTGTGAACAGATGTGATAAAGGGGTCCCTATTCTAAAGTGAATGCATTGCTCAGCAGATGGCTTAGAAAAAAAAACCCCCCCCGCACTACCAGGGCCCCAACTCTACCGTCCGTCCGTCCCCCCCCCCCCGAAGCATAAGTGTAGAACATTAAGAACAATCAGATTCAGATTACAGTGAGTCTCCAGTAGGTATGAAGATATCATTTTTCCTCTCTACTCATATTGTTTATGTTTATGAGTAATTGGAAGCATTATTATAGCAAGGATTGGACGTAAGTTATCAATGACGGTGGGTGTGTGTGAGATGTCATTTTTTCATTTTTTCATACACCAATTAGTTTTATTGTTTAAAAACCTGCAAAAAACCCTGCAGAATATAATGATGAGTAATAGTTTGGAAGCGAAACTAAGCTATTCCTTTCTGAAAATAAGTTAATGTTTGAAGCGGAAACGTAGCTCAAGAAGTGCAGTGCATGATGGGTACGCCCTTAGTGATAAATAAGTTAATGTTTGAGAAAACGTAGTACAAGAAGTGCAGTGATGATGGGTACGCCCTTTAGTCAGAAATGCAATGCATGGCCATGCATGGCCAATGCAGTAACTGATAATATTTCTGTTGTTATCTGTTGTTAACGTACATGGGCAAATTTGTTGGAGATAGCATCTAAACTAAATTTCACAAGTGAGGGGGAGGAGATTAGGACGTAGGCTCAGAGTCTGGGTAGGTTGTCTGTTGGCCTAGGACGTAGGCTCAGAGCTGGGTAGGTTGTCTGTTGGCTAGATTGCGTACCCACATGCCACTGACTGCCTTCTTGAAGACTAATGTTCTCAAACATTCACTATTCACTAATATCATCTCAAAAAAGTAGTTTAGTTTTGCGTTCAAAACTTTTATTCTAATGTTCATGCTTTATTGCTGGGTTTTTTTACATTATTCTATATGTTCTAATTTATTTGGGTTTTTTTTACAATTAATTGAAATCACATCTGGTATGATAACATCTCTCCAACCCGGACATGACAAGTGTACGTTCAATCCTTGCTATATATAGGCTCTTGTTACCTCCCCCTCATTGATATGAACAAGAGAAAACTAGATAACTCGGATAGGTAATTATTAATTATTTGATATACCCTTACACTTTGTAGATCGGGGGGGGGGCTACGTAGTGCAGGCCTAGGTGGTGTGGGGGCCCTTGGACTTTGGTAGGGCAGAGGCCTGTGACATCGGGAGGGGGGGCTACGTGTGTTGGTGCAGGCTAGGTGGTTGTGGGGGCCTTGCTGACTTTGTAGTGCAATGCCCCTGAGCCATCTGGGTGAGAATAGGGTCCCTATCACTGTCTGCCATTTAGGGACCTTTATTCTGCATCTGTTTTCACACTGTTTCAGGGGTTTGTTCACACACAGTGTCGGGAGAGCTTATAACTGGGAGCTTATTCTGCCACTTACTACTTACTAATAAATAGAAATATAGGCTCTGCACTTACTTACATAAGGTATATATAAATGTTAATAAATATCCCCTAATTACTGGTAATTATGTGAAGGTTACATTAGTAAATAAATCCCTAAATTGGGCGTGATGAACAAGACATTTGTGAATAATGCTTAAACAACTGTCTTATTTTGCATAGTAAATGCTTGTCGTATTTTGGCAAGTTACTGCCTTCACAAGGCAGTAATAGGGCATTAATATTGTATGTATTAGTGCTAATAGATGTATCCCTAAAATAAAGTGTTACCCTAACTTTTTATAAAGCATTCAGGGAAACAAACAAGCAAAACACATAGGCACTAAAGACATACTAGCCATCCAAAGTCACACTGCACGGGGTAGTGTTGTGTATAAAACGTCTAAGACCAAGAGAGGAAAATGTACTTTTAATCAATATTATTAAACAGGACGCCGACACAGGAAGACGATACCAACATTTAACCCAGTAAGACACGGCACGGCACATGTTACCAGAATGGCAATGACCAAGTTGTAATGTATTACTTTATCGACAAAGGCCCTGTGCACTGTCATAGTGGTGTACTTTGGTAGTTATGTGTTTCAGTGACTATTACAGTGCTCCACTGGTGGAAAGGCGTGCATTAAGGGGTTACAGAGTTGATAAAAATCTACCGCCAGTTTTCTAGCGTAATTGGTTGAGCGAAACGCCGAAAGGAAAAACACACATTTCCCTTGTGGCAACTCCGTCCGGCAGATAAGATAAGATGTGGTCCAATGCAGAGATGGGCTCCAAACAGCCCGGGCCAGCTCACACGAGGCCCGAGTGGAGATGGACGAGAGAGAGAGAGAGAGAGGATGAGTGAGATGTGATGGGGAGAGAGGAGAGGGAGAGAGAGGAGAGAGAGAGATGGAAGGATATCGGAACTGGAACTTCGGCTAACTCGAGGCCGGAGCAGAGGGTGAGGTGGTTGGGATGGTTGGATCGCGTGCCTGCCTGGTGGCCTGACGTGACTCTGGCCAGCAGACTTAACCTGCCCCGCTCAGACACACCAGCAGGTCTCACGATTTCAGCTGGGCACAACACCAGCGCTCTGCTAACTCAACACAGGCCTCTCCAGATGAAAAGAAGCCAGAGAGAGAGAGCGAGAGAGAGAGATAGAGAGAGAGAGGCAGAGAGAGAGGTCGAAGAGAAGACAGCTGGAGAGCAGAGAGAGAGAGACGAGATAGAAAGATACAGACGAGACGAGTGAGAGAGAGATGAGAGAAGAGAGAGGAGAGACGAGCGACGAGAGAGGGGATGAGATGAGAGAGGGACAGAAGAGAGAGAAAGACGATGATAGAGGAGAGAAAGACAAGAGACTAGAGGGAGAGCGAGGAGAGAGAGAGAGAAGCGAGAGAGAGGACGAGAGAGGAGAGAGAGAGATGAGAGAGAGGATGAGTGAGTGAAGAGAGGAAGAGAGGAGGACGAGAGGAGAGAGAGAGAAGAGAGAAGAGAGAGGAAGATATCCGGAACTGACTGCATAATGCAATGCAGAGGAGAGCGAACCGGCAGGAGGAGGGAATGTCTGCCCTGGGTCGGGGGACAGCGTGGCCGTTGTTAATTCAACACAGATCTCCCCTCTCGCTAGCTGAGGGGGGCGGGGGGGGGGGGGGGGGGGGGGGGGGTTAGCATGGCATCTCCACTGAGGCTGTTATTCACACAGGCAGCAGCACGCGGGATGAGATGATCTCTGGGCTATGTACTATAGCGTTGGCTCCACGCGTACACAGCTTGTAACTTTCACATTAAAACAAAAGGAAAGAAAACATCCTATGCTGTTGGAAAAGATCACATGAAAACTACCTCTGCTGTAGCCTCGACCATGGTTTAATGGTATTACTACGATTTAAGAAACTCGACCATGGTTTACTATGGTATTACTAGATTTACCATGGTTCTACCATGGTATGTCATGACATTTCCACTGAGGCTGTTATTGACACAGGAAGCACGCAGGATGAGATGATCACTGGACTATTAGGCTCTTATACTGTACACAGCTTGTAATCTGTACAATAAAACAAAATGAGAGAAAACACCTCTGCTGTAGCCCATCACTTGTGTCTCATGTTTGCCAAACACAGTACCCACAACTGTGGCCTGTAATGTTAAGGTTACACTTGACTTGATGCCAGGGTCATATGCATGACATGACAATATCATAATAGTGTCAAAACAGTGTCATGACACATTCATAGATGGGTCATAAACATTATGTCAATGTCATAAACGTTTTATGTTGTGAAAAGTAACCGAATGCCACTTAATGGCAACAGTTATGACAGATGACAGATATGACACTTTACTGACACTGCAATGTCATGCCTATGACACTGGCGTCAAGTGAAGCATTACCCCTATTATATAATAAAAGAGGAGAAATTTTGACTATATTCTGCCTCTTTGTTGCCAGTGCTCCCTTCTTTTTCCCCTGCTTGCTTGATGATTCCATTACACATTACATGTTCATGTCAGGCATTTTAATATGCATCATATTAATAAAATATTCTGAATTGGTAAAATATAATATTTATTTCACCTACATGTATTTAGCTGAAGATCAAGACAAATAGAAGTACCAAAGTTCAATGCACGCCCACAGGAACACGTGGATGCAGTATGGTTCATTTACAGTTTTGTTTTCTTTATCCTATGAATACAAGGGAAGTGAGCTTCTCATTGTTTCTTGACATTTTTCCCGTCCGTCTTTGAAACGCTCTGGCACTTTCCAAAAACAAACCTCATCCTTAAACATGTCAAATAATTCTCTTTGTCTTTCAAAACTCTTTTGACTTTGTTGCTTCTCTCCCACTCACACATTTCCTCCAGCTTCTTAAACACCCGCAAGACAACATTATTATGCAAACGTGCAACATGAGGCCGATTTGGATTTGTCACAACTTTCAGCTCTGAACGGCAAAGTTAACCCTTTGAGAGTGATGTGCCCTCCTCTACTGTACTTACTTGCCATGGAGAAACTGTGTGTGTGTGTGTGTGTGTGTGTGTGTGTGTGTGTGTGTGTGTGTGTGTGTGTGTGTGTGTGTGTGTGTGTGTGTGTGGTGTTAGGTTGTGGGTGTGTGTGTGTGTGTGTCTATCTGTCTCTGATGCTTCTCCCTGTCTGCTGTCCTGTTTGTAGAATGTCTGTCTGTCGAGTCTATGTCTGTCTATTTTTTCGTCTGCCTGGTATGGTCTCTCTCTTCTCTGTCTGTAGTTCTTTGTTCTGTCTGTATGTTGCGGTTGTGTGTGTCTCTGTATCTGTCTGCCCTGTCTGTCTGTCTGTAGATGTGTTGTATGTGGGCTGTATGTCTCTCTCAGTTGTCTGTTTGTCTAGTCTGTCTGCCTGTCTGTCCGTTCCTTCTCTTTTAATTCCATCCACTTGCTTGTGTGCTCATTCTGTCTGTTTGTTTTTTGTCTTTCCTTTCTTTACTCTCTCTTCTCTACACTTCTTTCTTTCATGCTGTTCTGTATCTCTCTCCCTTTTTCTGTTCATTCTTTTTCTGTGCTATTGTTTGTGTCTGTCTCTCTCTCTATTGCTCTCTGTTGCTGTAAATTCAATCCCATCCTTTAAACATGTCAAATATTTCTCTCTCTCTCTTTGTCATTTCAAACTCTTTTGACTTTGTTGCTTCTCTCCCACTCACACATTTCCTCCAGCTTCTTAAACACCCGCAAGACAACATTATTATGCAAACGTGTAACATGAGGCCGAGGTCTGGATTTGTCACAACTTTCAGCTCTGAAGGGCAAAGTTAACCCTTTGGCATGATGTGCCCTCTACTGTTAATACTTGCCATGGAGAAGCTGTGTGTGTGTGTTGTGTGTGTGTGTATTGTATGTGTGTGTTGTGTGTGTGTGTGTGTGTGTGTGTGTGTGTGTGTGTGTGTGTGTGTGTGTGTGTGTGTGTGTGTGTGTGTGTGTGTCTATCTGTCTCTGATGCTTCTCCCTGTCTGCTGTCTGTTTGTATGCATGTCTGTCTGTCGGTCTATGTCTCTGTCTGTTTTTCCGTCTGCCTGTATGTCTCTCTCTCTCTCTGTCTGTGTCTGTTATCTGTCTGCCCCTGTCTGTCTGTCTGTATGTGTGTATGTGGGCTGTACGTCTCTCTCCGTCTGTCTGTCCTTGTCTGTCTGTCTGCCTGTCTGTCCGTCTCCTTCTCTTTTAATTCCACTCACTTGCTTGTGTGCTCATTCTTGCTGTTTGTCTTTTGTCTTTCCCTTTCTTACTCTCTCTCTCTTACACTCTCTTTCTTTCCTGCTGTATCTGTATCTCTCTCCCTTTTCTGTTCATTCTTTTTCTGTCTATCTGTTCTGTGTCTGTCTCTCTCTCTCTCTGCCTCTCTGTTGCTGTCAATTCAATTCAATTCGATTCAATGCAATTCTCTCTCTCTCTCTCTCCCCCCCCCCCCCCCCCCCCCCGCCCCCGCCCCCCCCCCCCCCTCCCCCCTCCTCCCCCCCCCCCCCCCCCTCTCTCTCTCTCTCTCTCTCTCTCTCTCTCTCTCTCTCTCACCCTCTG
>NC_085859.1:16261800-16284300 GCF_034702125.1 Engraulis encrasicolus
TTACTGAAAATTTTCAAGGCACCCCTAAGCAACAAGCTGTAACATGGCATCGCATCAGATACCATAGGGCGACCTAAATTTACTTTGTGCGTAAATGGAAGATGAAAGACTAAGCACCGACTAAGCAATACTTTATTAATTTAGACAAATATGTGTTAAATTACATAATTTATTTATCAGCCACGTTTCCGCGGCACCCCTGAGGGTCCTGTGGCACCCCAGGGTGCCCCGGCACCCTGGTTGAGAAACACTGGGTTAGAGGGCCCTTTCAGATGATTTTGTCCTGGACCTGGCCAAAGTCTGTCCTTTCTTTAGTCTCTTCTACTCACTCATGGACCCTATACGGAGGGCAGATGACTGCAGCCCAGGGCAAAGTCATCCAATACATACAATCTGATTAAAACCTGATCTGATTCTGGGCCTCCCTCTGTCTCTGGGCGTGGGACAACTGGCCTGCTTTGTCCCCCCTTGTCAGCTTCCCTGCCTATACTGCCGTGCAAAATAAGAATGCAGTAACTCGAAAATGGTCGAAAGTGAGATCGGAAATGGGCTTTAAACTACCTTATTTGTCTTGTGTCGAAAACTGTGGTCCAACATACAGTAGTCCTGTTTTAGAGAAAAATCATGTTGAAAGTGCAAAAATTATGTTACGTCGTACAAAACAAAAACGCAGTAAGTCGATGAGTTACTGCTCCACTTTCCAATGGGAATGGTTTGGGAGTAGACAGTAATACTAGCCAAGAACCCAGTAAATCCTGCAGTAACTCCGTTTTTTTGTGGCAAAAAAACACATAAATGTTTTTTTTATTTTTTGTGTGTGCATTTCATTTCTATCCTAAAAAAGTATTACAAGGAAGTGTCACCACCACTTAACTGACAACACAGTTGTCGCGCCATATAGGAAACTTTGAGCCTTTTTTCTCAGTTTGCCAATTACTGCGCTCTTGTTTTGTACGGCAGTATAGGTGCCATCCACAGCTCTCAGCTCTGAGCTCTAAGCACAGAAACACGTCTAAAAGCTGCTATTTTCATCCCTTGTTGTTGTCGCTAAAGAAAAGTACAACACGTGTTCAAGAGGCTGGCCATTCGATGGCCTTTACAGGTGTGTGAAAACATGAGAAAGTACCCACGAGAGATGAAGTGAGAAGGTGACACTAAGGTGAATGGAACATACAAAACAAACGCGTCACCGTACGTATTCAAGAGGACAGCCATTACACCTTAAGATAGGTGTACGAAAACAGGAAAAGGATGAGATACTGTATGAAGTTGTGATGGGGCATCACTTGAAATGCATCAGCTACATGTAGTACACAATTATTCATCATATCTAATAGATGTTTTTTTTGTACAATAATGTCTATTATTCAAACAGTATGTGTTCAAGATACCAGCCACTGGCCATTATAAGTGCACAGATGCAGATAGAAGTGCATAGCTCTATGAAATATGAAATATGAATGAACTGAAAGCATGAAAAGTGCAAGAGATTCACAAAGGGAGGGGAACACTCGAAACACATCAGGTACATGTACGGTAGTAAGCTTACTCATTTATTTGCAATCCAACTGCATCTATTTAATGTTTTTCACAATAACACACATTTTGTGTGTGTCTGTGTGTGTGTACGTGTCTATGTGCGTGTGTATGTGCATGTGCACGCGCGTGCGATTGCACATGTGCAAAACATGTGCATGTGTGACATGAGAGAGAGAGAGAGAGAGAGAGAGAGAGAGAGAGAGAGAGAGAGAGAGAGAGAGAGAGAGAGATAGACAGACAGAGCCAGAGAGAGCCAGACAAAGTCCGACAGTCAGACAGAGTCCGAGAGCGAGAGTCCAAGAGAGAGAGAGAGGAATTGTATGCATTGAGAAGCCTTTTCTATAAACAGATCCAAAATAGGCCGCTCTGCTCTGCTCTGCTCTGCTCTGCTCTGCTCTGCTCTGCTCTGCTCTGCTCTGCTCTGCTCTGCTGTGCGCGGCTGCCTCCCTCCTTCCCATCTCCCATCAGGCCAAACAGGAAGACCAGCCAATTAGCTGTTTACACAGGGCCTGTCTGCACGGGGTCAAAGGTCATGAGGCCAGCGCTTCCTGAATCACCGCCACACCACCACTGCCACCGCCACCAGGGTTGCCAGATGCCAGATGAGGCTGATGATTATCAGCCCAAAAAATGCTCAAAACCCGCCTGGAAGCACTAAGTCCCCACAAATTTGAACTAAATTCCATTGATTTCTATGGCCATAAATGAGCAGGGAAAACACGCCCACATGCCCGTTTTACCATTTTATACCCGCAAACGGCCATTCAAACCAGACCAAATGGGCAGAAACTGCCCAATCTGGCAACACTGACTGCCACTGCCGCAAAACAGAACAGAACAGAACAGAACTCAATACAACCATCACTATACACACACACACACACACACACACACACACACACACACACACACACACACACACACACACACACACACACACACACACACACACACACACACACACACACACACACACACACACACACACACACACACACACACACACACACACACACACACACACACACACACACCAGCAGGTGGACGGCAGACGGGAAGGAAGATGGATTGAGGAGTATGACAAAATAGACATACAGACAGGGAGGGAGGAAGGGCAGAGGGTGAGAGAGAGAGAGAGAGAGAGAGAGAGAGAGAGAGAGAGAGAGAGAGAGAGAGAGAGAGAGAGAGAGAATTGCATTGAATCGAATTGAATTGAATTGACAGCAACAGAGAGGCAGAGAGAGAGAGAGACAGACACAGAACAGATAGACAGAAAAAGAATGAACAGAAAAGGGAGAGAGATACAGATACAGCAGGAAAGAAAGAGAGTGTAAGAGAGAGAGAGTAAGAAAGGGAAAGACAAAAGACAAACAGCAAGAATGAGCACACAAGCAAGTGAGTGGAATTAAAAGAGAAGGAGACGGACAGACAGGCAGACAGACAGACAAGGACAGACAGACGGAGAGAGACGTACAGCCCACATACACACATACAGACAGACAGACAGACAGCGACAAACAGGAAGAGAGACAGACAGACAGACAGACAGACTGACAGACAGACAGAGACAAACAGAGAGAAAGAGACAGACACACAGACAAAGACAGACAGAGAGAGGCAGACAGACATACATATAGACATACAGGGGCAGACAGATGACAGAGACACACAGACATACAGACATACAGACAGACAAAGAACTACAGACAGAGAGAGAGAGAGACATACAGGCAGACGGAAAAACAGACAGAGACATAGACCGACAGACAGAGCCAGCCAGACAGGCAGACATACAGACAGGCAGACAGACAGACAGACATGCATACAAACAGACAGCAGACAGGGAGAAGCATCAGAGACAGATAGACAGAAGACAGGCAGACAGACAGACAGAGGCAGACAGATAACAGAGACAGACAGACATACAGACAGACAGAGAGAGACAGACAGACATACAGGTGGACGGAAAAACAGACAGAGAGACAAAGACCAACAGACAGAGTCAGCCAGACAGTCAGACAGTCAGACATACAGACAGACAGACAGACAGTCAGACAGACAGACAGACAGACAGCAGACAGCAGACAGCAGACAGGGGGAAGCATCAGAGACAGAAGCAGATGGGGTTGAGAGTGATAATCCAGTTGGAGAGACCATCAAGGCCTTTTTTTATGCCTGGTTTGTAACGACAGCCAAAAGACAGCCTCTGCTTCTCCTTCTCTTTCTCCTCCTCCTCCTCCTCCTCCACCACTCCACCCTCCCTCTGTTATGTCCTCCCTTTAACCCCCTCCATTCATTCCTCTTTATTCCCTCCATCCCTGATCAGACAGCCGAAAGACAGCCTCTGCTTATTCTCCTTCTTCTCTTCCTCCTTCTCCATCACTCCATCCCTCCCTCTGTTCTGTCCTCCCTTCATCCCCCATCCATTCATTCCCTTTTATTCCCTCCATCCCTGATCAATACAACTGTAGGAGAGGCTGCCAAAGAGGGAGGGGGGGGGGGAGAGACACAGAGGAGCGGAGAGGAGCAGAGTGATGGCTCGACATCAGAGACATCAGAGACATAAGCTTTGGCTGGGCCCAGGACAAAGACATCTGAAAGGGCCCCCCAAACCCAATCAATGCAATGTTGATAATGACGATTCAATTCTAGGGCCCACACACACACACACAGACACACACACACACACACACACACACACACACACACACACACACACACACACACACACACACACACACACACACACACACACACACACACACACACACACACACACACACACACACACACACACACACACACACACACGTGCAACTGTTGCCAGTGTCCATACTCCACGTTTGTGCTGACATGATGCTTGTGAAACGTATAGCTGCACCTTACGAACACCTAACAAAACCATTCCAATACTAGGACCCCTCTCTTCCTGGGCCCGGGACAAGTGACCCCTTTTGTCGCCCCTTGTCGGCTTCCCTGATCCTCTGAGTCTCCTGGCTCATGAAGGGACTATAGACGCCTTGTCTTAATAATAGGCAGCCAGACCCGGCCACTGGCGGACGGATACATAATTACATTAGTCTGCTGCTGAGAGGGAAAAAGAAAGAAAGAAGAAAGACATGATGGATATGACCATGGCTCAGCTGTTTGTGGATATGTGTGTGTGTGTGTGTACGTGTGTGTCACAGTGTGTGTGTGTGTGTGTGTGTGTGTGTGTGTGTGTGTGTGTGTGTGTGTGTGTGTGTGTGTGTGTGTGTGTGTGTGTGTGTGTGTGTGTGTGTGTGTGTGTGTGTGTGTCTGTGTGTCTGTGTGTCTGTGTGTGTCTGTGTGTGTACAGTATGTGTGCAATTCGGTCTTTCTGCAATGTGTGTGTGTGTTTTCACTGTATAGTGTCAGTCTTTATGTGTGCATTAGTGTAATCACGCATATTATCATGGATGTGTCTTTAAGTGCGCACGTAAGTGTGTAGCCTATGTGTGAGCTGGTTTCGGTGGCATGGTAGTTGCCTTTGAGGGAGGGTTGAAAGTCTGTGTGGGGGGTGCTAAAAGTGTGCTTGGGGGTTGGGGGGAGTAAAAGTGCTCTGGTTCGATTGAGAGGCCATCTGAAGTGTGTCAAGAGACCACATTAGCGCTCATGTACGTCACACACATCCATCCGCCTCTGTCCAACCATCCACCCATCTATCTATTCATCCATCCATCCCTCTATCCATCATCCATCCATCCATCCATCCATCATGCCTGTTCTCTGGTCACCAGGAGATCAGATCAGAAACTAATACACTTCAGCTTCTCTTATCTTGTCTCATCACATCACATTACATCAAATCATGTCTTAACACAAAAGCCATGTGTGTGGCGCAGGAGCCTGGAGTGACCTGTCCTGGTCTGTCCTTTCCTGTCCCCAAGGGAGCCACTCTCCTAATTCAATACATTTTAGGCCAGATCAAAACAGAGGGGCAGAGAGCAGGTGGTGGAGAGGAGTCAGGAGGGGAAAGGGCCTGGTGGTGGTGGTGGTGGTGGTGTGTAAATGTGTGTGTGTGTGTGTGTGTGTGTGTGTGTGTGTGTGTGTGTGTGTGTGTGTGTGTGTGTGTGTGTGTGTGTGTGTGTGTGTGTGTGTGTGTGTGTGTGTGTGTGTGTGTGTGTGTGTGTGTGTGTGTGTGTGGTGCCAAAGTCCCTGTGCAGGTGACATGTCTGGGAGGATGTACACTGTGTGCAGAATTATTAGGCAAGCATGTTTTTTGACCATTTTGTCTTTTTTATGCATATTTTCCAACAGCAATCTATATGAACATGAAAACCTATTTGATGTAAGCATTCCAGGTCATGTATATTTGTATAATAAGATGAGGGTGTGGTCGAAGGTGCCCAACACCTTATATCAGGTGTGCATAATTATTAGGCAACTTTGTTTTCTTCTGGGGAAATGGGCCTCAAAATAGATCTAACAAACTCTGAAATGTCTATAAACAATTTTGAAGTGTTCTAGAGGGATGTGGCTGTCTTGAAATTTGCAAGATGTTGGTCACGTTCGCACAGAACTACCAGATGCACCGTTACAAAGTCATCAGTCTCTTAAGAAATGTCACTGCCAAACATTGAGAAGAATTTAACGTGAAACTACAAAAAAAATATTACCCTGCAGTCCTATCATATGCCAGAACAGAAACCAACACAGAGTGTCCAGAAAAACAGGGTATTGAGCGCTCAGAGACATGGCCAAGGTAAGAAGGGATGACACCAGACAACCATTCAACAAGTTAATTAAGTCAAAACGGGGGCAAAAATACCTGGGGACAAAATTTTCAAAGGTTTTATGGACTTGGGAAAGTGACTCTTGACAGACAGGGTGGATGAACCCATGGCTGGATCTTTTAGAGGGAGAAAATTGCATCTTTTACGAAGACAATGGTATTCATGCAGTAATCTGCTGGTATTTGAGTGGAACTCAGCAACTGATCTGAGTGTGCACATTACTGATCTAGCCATAGGCTCATCAACCTGGTCCATTAACAGTCACTTTCACTAGTTCATAAAACCATTGAAAAAACTGTCTAAAGACATTTCTTGACCCAGTCTTGACTTAAGTTACTTGTTGAGTGGTCTTCAGGTTTCAGCCTGTTGGGTAATAGTTTTCTGGTAGTTTCATCTTCAATTCTTCTCAATCTGGCAGTTACTTTGTGAGCACATGTCATGTGACACTGATGGCTTGTAACGGTGCATTAGATGGATGTGACCAATAAGGAAAACAAAGTTGCCTAATAATTATGCACACTAATTTTGCCCTGATATAGGGTATTGGGCTCCTTCGATCACACTGTCTCTTATTATACCAATATGCATGACCTGGAATGCTTAAATCCAATAGGTGTTCATGTCCATAAAGGGTGGTGGCGGACAATATGCATAAAATGGACGATATTGTCAAAAAACTTGTTTGCCTAATAATTCTGCACACAGTGTACATCGTGTGTGTGTGTGTGTGTGTGTGTGTGTGTGTGTGTGTGTGTGTGTGTGTGTGTGTGTGTGTGTGTGTGTGTGTGTGTGTGTGTGTGTGTGTGTGTGTGTGTGTGTGTGTGTGTGTGTGTGTGTCTGCAGAAGCGTACATTCCAGATTCAAAGACTGATAACTCTGCCACATAACATATTTGCTTCTGCCAATTCAACGAAGCAGCTGATCCTAATTATACATCCTCTTGTGTCGGGTTAAAGACTGAATTAGTGAAATCACCTGTGTTGGGCAGCACAGGCAGAAGAAATATCTGGAAGGACTTTTACCTTCATTGTCCGTCCCTGTGTGTTTGCGTATTTGTGAGCGTGTGATGGGGTATGGGTTTGGGGAGAAGGGGTGACATGAGGTAAGAGAGGAAGAAGAGAAGAAAGAAGAGAAGAGAAGAGAAGAGAAGAGTAGAAGAGAAGAGAAGAGAAGAGAAGAGAAGAGAAGAGCAGAGCAGAGCAGAGAAGAGCAGAGAAGAGAAGAGAAGAGAAGAGAAGAGGAGAGAAGAGAAGAGAAGAGAAGAGAAGAGAAGAGAAGAGAAGAGAAGAGAAGAGAAGAGAAGAGAAGAGAAGAGAAGAGAAGAGAAGAGAAGAGAAGAGGAGAAGAGAAGAGAAGAGAAGAGAAGAGAAGAGAAGAGAAGAGAAGAGAAGAGAAGAGAAGAGAAGAGAGAAGAGAAGAGGTTAGTCAAGAAAATGGCACAAAGTGAAAGTGACAAGTCAGCACTGTGAGTTGCCAATAGGATAATTGAAAACGGACACCCTTCTCACACACACCCAACTAAATCCAAACCAACACACACACACACACACACACACACACACACACACACAAACACACACACACACACACACACGGCCACATGTACACACCCAACTAAATCCAAACCAACACACACACACACACACACACACACACACACACACACAAACACACACACAACCCCCCCACACATGCCCACATGTACGCACGCTCACATACACATACACATACACATACACATACACATACACATACACATACACACGCGCACACGCACACGCACACACTCACGCACATACACACACAAACACACACACACACGTTCAAAATCCATTTGGAAGCCGTCCGAACACAGACGGATGCAAAGGTGTCAAGCAGAAACGAAGCCGCATGCAACAGCGGGAACAAACTGTGATCGAATCCCCCTTTCTCTAATTCACTCTTCATTTTCAAGTGCGTCATTTGGCAACTATGGCAAGCAAACAAGGCCAAAAAGAGCTATTTTCCGGACTCTGTCATGCCTTTACTGACCAGACTCATTCATCAGAGAGACAGACGTGGACAGGTTGTGTGAGTTGTCTGAACACCTCTGTCCTTCCATTAGCGTGGTAATGCAGCATTCTCGCACGCGGCTCGTCATATGTTGAAACTTGGACCAAGCCTCAATATATGGTAGCGAAGTCATTTCTATAATTGCTTTACCAAAAATGAAGAAGGATGGTCGTCGCACAGTCAGAACTTCATGCAAGTGTGCGACGACCATCCTTCTTCTATTTGAGTCTATTGTCTGCCGTACGCACCTCAAACGGTGTGCGTTTACTGAAACCCAAAGAAAGACTATAATTGCTTTACCAAAAATGAATACTTAATAAATACAAAAAAATGTATAAAGCAAATGTTTAAGATACACCCTTGGCAGACTGCCACTGCGACAAGCACGCACGCACACGCACACGCACACGCACACGCACACGCACACGCACACGCACACGCACACGCACACGCAGACACACAAACATACAGGACATTCTCCGGCACCTCCATAGCAAGGTTTCTGTAGCCCACAGTGAGTAGGGATGTAGGCACACTAATGTGGTGTGATGTGGCTCTGGCTTGAAGACAAGGGCCAAACACACACACACACACACACACACACACACACACAAACACACACACACACACACACACACACACACACACACACACACACACTGCAGACAAGGGCCTCTGTCCCAGCGGTAGCAGTCCGCAGCACCCGCCCCTCCGCTGTCCTCTATTCCTTTCCCCTCTTCTCCTCCTACTCTCTGTCATCCTCCCATCCGCTGCCTGCCTTCCCGCCCGGGTGCTGTCTTCTCCTCCTTTCCCCTCCTCCTCTCTTCCCCTCCGCTGTCCCCTCCTCCTTTCTCCTCCTTTCCCCTCCTCCTCTCCGCTGTCCTCTCCTCCTTTCCCCTCCTCTCTCATCCTCCCCTCCTCTCTCATCCTCCTTTCCACTCCTCCTGTCCTCCTTTCCTCTCCTGCTCTGCTCCTTTCCCCTCCTCCTCTCCCGCCCGGATGCTGTCTTCTCTTCCTTTCCCCTCCTCCTCCTCCCCTGTTCTCTCTTATCCTCCTATGCCCTCCTCCTTTCTCCTCCTTTCCCCTCCTCCTCTCCGCTGTCCTCTCCTCCTTTCCCCTCCTCTCTCATCCTCCCCTCCTCTCTCATCCTCCCCTCCGATGTCCTCTCCTCTCCTCCTTTCCCATACTCCTCTCCTCCCCTCCGCTGTCCTCTCCTCCTTTCCCTTCCTCCTCTCCTCCCCTCCTCCTTTCCCCTCCTCCTCTCCGCTGTCCTCTCCTCCTTCCCCCTCCTCCTCCTCCCCTGTTCTCTCTCATCCTCCTTTCCAATCCTCCTGTCCTCCTTTCCCCTCCTCCTCTCCGCTGTCCTCTCCTCCTTCCCCCTCCTCCTCCTCCCCTGTTCTCTCTCATTCTGTCTCTGTCATCCTCCCATCCGCTGCCTGCCTCCCTGCCGGCCTTTGCCCTCCTCCTTTCCTCCTTTCCCCTCCTCTCTGTCATCTTCTCATCCCCTGCCTGCCTGCCTGCCCTCCTTTCCCCTCCTCTCTGTCATCTTCTCATCCCCTGCCTGCCTGCCTGCCTCCCTGCCCGGCTGCTGTTTTCTACTCTTCCCCTCTTCCTCCCCTCCCTGCCTCCCCTCCTCCCTGCCCGCCTGCCTGCGTGGGTGCTGTGCCAGTCACTCTACTGGTTTGCTCAATTTGGCTCGGCGCCCGCAGAGACTTTGAAGGCAGGCATGAGGGGCATGTCAGCACGCCCTCCCCAGAGTGCACGGAGCCACCACCACCACCGCTGCTGCTGCTGCTGCCCCAGCCCGGCCCTCCTCTCCTCTCTCTCCCTCGCATACACACACACACACACACACACACACACACACACACCCACATATACCCAGGCTCTGTCAGCGCGTCCTCCCTGGGAGACACTACCACCACCGCTGCTGCTGCTGCTGCCCCAGCCCGGCCCGGCCCTCCTCTCCTCTCCTCTCCCTCCCTCGCATATACACACACATATACCCAGGCTCTGTCAGCGCGTCCTCCCTGGGAGACACTACCACCACTGCTGCTGCTGCCCCGGCCTGGTCCTCCTCTTCTCTCTCTCCCTCACATATACACACACACACACAGGCTCTGTCAGCGAGTCTTCCCTAGAGTACATGGAGCCACTACCACTGCCTGGGCCCTCCTCTACTCTCGTCTCTCTCTCTCTCTCTCTCTCTCTCTCTCTCTCTCTCTCTCTCTCTCTCTCTCTCTCTCTCTCTCACACACACACACACACACAGGATCTGTCAGCATAGGGATCTTCTACCCTGTCCTCCCTCTCTCCCCCTCTCTTCTCTATTGTCTCTCTATGTCTCATTTTCTCCCTCACTCTCTCACCCAGACTCTGTCAGCGAGCCGTCCACAGTGTGCATACCATGGATCCACTACTCTGTCTCTCCCCTCCTTCCCTCTGTCTGTCTCTCTGATACAATGCAATACCTTTTATTTTAAATCCTCACATGAAACTAGAAATTAAAAACTAAAACTAACATGAAGCATCTCACCCACTCATCTGTTTGTTATGTTTATCATATTTTTTTTATCCCTAATAATCTGCTTACGGTATGTTGTGCTTCTTAACCTCATATTCATATTGTCCTATCTCTCTATTGATTTCTATGTTTAACACAATCAGGTTGCACCGATACCTGTTTTTACTATATTTATGTATATTCACTTATTCTAGTATTTGTTGGTATTTATGTACACTGTGCTATTCTAATATGTGTTGACATTTTAATTTCTATGATATATTGCACTGGTCTGTAACCTATGACACGTAAGCTGCCTATGTATAGCATTAATTGCGGTTTGTTGCTATGTTGTGAAGCACATTGAGCTACTTGTGTACAAAATGTGCTATACAAATAAAATGACTTGACTTGACTTGACTTGATACCCAGGCCCTGTCTTCCACACTGCCTGCCCTCCTGAGAGGAAGGGGATGGTGGGCAAAGTAGGTATTGCAACTGTGCTCCGCATTGCAACTGAACTGCATATTCCAAAATTTGATCTTTTCTTGAATAATTTGCTAATCAACAACCTAATGTTTTGAACAAAGTACAGCAAATTTTGTGGCTAAATATTTCTGGACTTTCAAAAGTGACAGGCACGGAGAAGGTCCACTTTTTCATGTGGCATATGAAAAGGGCAGTTTCCCCAGTCGTAATGAATAGCTAATTAGTACTTAATCATAATGTGATGGTAGTGGTAAGTGGTATTGATAATGGACTAGGTCCGAAACGTTTGTAGCTCCAGATATTTTCCGTGACTTCTTTTGTTAATTTGTCGGCCACAGTACTGTTTTTGAACCTGCAAGCCTTGTGTGCGCCTCATCTTTTTGACTGTCCTAGTATCACTATTTTTGGTGAGCAGTCACACCAAGCAACAAGTGATCCTAAGTTAAGGCGCAGACGCAAACTTTCTTTGAATGGGCTACTAAAAATATGACGTGCTGCACCTGGAGGACACCCCACAATATGGAAGGGAAGAAAGGAGGGAAGGAGAGAGGGAGAGAGGGAAGGAGAGAGGAAGGACGCTGCGGAAGGAAGCAGAGTGGTTGAGGAGAGGTGAGGAGAGGTGAGGGGAGTGGAGGCTGACATAGCCAGTGTCACTCATGATGCCCTGTTGCTTTGGATTGCCAGGTTGTTTGGCTTGTTTGCATTTATAAGTGCTGCACATGTGTGAGCGTGCAGGTCTGTATAGGGGATGATAGTTCAGAGGTGTGTGTGTGTGTGTGTGTGTGTGTGTGTGTGTGTGTGTGTGTGTGTGTGTGTGTGTGTGTGTGTGTGTGTGTGTGTGTGTGTGTGTGTGTGTGTGCGTGTGTGTGTTTATTTGTGCTTGGTTCTGTACTTTTTATGTTTGTTTGTTTATGTATGTGTGTACATGTTCGCATTGCGTTTTGCATGCGATTTCCTCATTGCGTAGGTTGGCACGCGAGTTCCCACAGGTGTCTGAACAGTTGTGCATGCTTGTGGTTCTTTTGAGCCTTCAAACGTTTAGGCATGTGTGCTGGTCTGTCTGTGTATGTGTGCTTGTCTATGTTTGTGTGCTGGTCTGTGTGTGTGTGTGTGTGTGTGTGTGTGTGTGTGTGTGTGTGTGTGTGTGTGTGTGTGTGTGTGTGTGTGTGTGTGTGTGTGTGTGTGTGTGTGTTTGTCCATGTGTGTGTGTGTATGAATTTATGTGTGTGTGTGTGTGTGTGTGTCCATGTGTGTGTATATGTGCAAGTGCGTACGTGTGTATTTATGTGCTCGCACACATGTTATGTGTGTGTGTGTGTGTCAGGGATTAAAATTTACTTTTTTCACAACCGTCCCGGAATCGTCCCGAAAATTATTGTGAACCGCCCCGAAACGTCCCGAAAATGTTGATATTTTTCTAGGGTGACCATTCTGCGGCAGTGAAAAGACTGACATATTTTTGGACGGGGGGTTTGGGGGTTCTCCCCCAAGAAAATGTGTGTTTCTTAGATGCTATTTCATGCATTTTAAAGCATTTTAATCAACCAGTGCCTGGCTTAATGCTGTCGGACAAGGCACTGAAAAGATGGACGGTCCATCCTAAAGACAAATGTCTGGCCACTGGTTACTGTATTATATTGAAACATGGTTAAAGAAATAGGCTTATCACTGACTGGAGGTGTAGGCTACTGGTGCTTTTTGGCATACTGTGCACAATGTCAGCAACTTGTTGGGCATCAAACCAAAACACCTAGCAGTGATGCCTGGGTCAGGGGGGGGCACATTTTTTCAAGAGACAAAAAATAAATGGCATTGGACTTGGTACCACAGTTTCACAATGAGGCATAACATTTTACCCTTTGATAGGCCCAGGGTACATAACATTGTGGTATCCATCATGCAAGTCTAGGCCTACATTTATTTAGAAATTAAAAAAAGAACTAGTTTGGAAGGAAACAAAACACATTTCGGCTATGCTTAATAACAAGTGTAGCCTAAGTTTGATTTACTTTGACAATAGTGTGCCGCTCAGTTTGCAACATCCATGTTGTGACAGTAGATGAGCGCAGAGTGCGCACTATCGCCAAAGTCTCCTCCCGTCACCATGACCAAGGGAATGAACAGCGCAAGTCAGGCTACACGTGATAAATTTGTACACCCAACGAATCCATTTCTCCTCACAAAGATAGCGATTGATCATTTGTTAACATAGGCTATATGCCAAGAGGGATTTAACAGGTTGCATAGCGTTGTTTAAGAGTTAGGCTGTTTGATCATCCAACTTCTCCCTCTCCCTCTCTCTCCCAGTGCCGCCAACCGTCACACGGGCCGGCGCCCGACAGGCACACACCTCCCGCTCTCTCTCTCTCCCCTTCTTCCCATCTTCAAGCTGTCTTTCAAACTAAGAATGTTTCAATAATTAATAAAGCCGTTTGACTAGACATCCCCGAATGATGACTACACGCGCAGTTTGGCTAGAAGTCGATGTGAAGTGTTTCTTCGCGCATCTCATTGATTCGAGTATTTGATCATGGACATTTCCACGTCCTTAAAACAACATGCAATGAGGAGGATTTGCGACAGGAGCGGCTGAAACAGTCTACATAAGTTATGAAACTTTTGAGGATTCTGCGACCACCAGATAGCCTAAGCCACGGAAGTGAGTGTGTGAGTGTGTGAGTGTGTGAGTGTGTGAGTGTGTGTGTGTGTGTGTGTGTGTGTGTGTGTGTGTGTGTGTGTGTGTGTGTGTGTGTGTGTGTGTGCTATGTGTGTGTGTCGGGGGGTCAGGGGATGCCACAGCTGCAGTGTGTGTTGTCTGCTCTGCTCTGCTCATCCTTCAAGAGAGGCCCTAAATCCTGAGCTCCAGAGGTGTAGTGTTACACAGCAGACAGCTGAGATCAACTGAGCAGAGCGGAGCAGAGCAGAGCAGAGCACAGCAGACTGAGACAGAGTTGTATAAAGTAGAGGTGGAAGTACTCTCACAGATGCAATTACAACACTAGTAGTATGATATTGCACAGTTGAAACTATGATGTACTATGATACACTATGAAGTGTGTGACTTCTGTGTCAGTACAGCAAGCAAAGTTGTATAAAGTAGAAATAGGCGATGGGGAAGGATTGGCAAATGACCCTGGCCGGAATAGAACCCAGGTCGGTCGCCGGCGTAGCAGCCCAGTGCCCTACCGTTAGAGGCACGGTAGGGCCCAATCCACCATGTGTGTGTGAAGACAAACAATGCCATAGGTCTAGCGGCTGGGCAGCATTTCACCTGTCTCTATGCATTTCTAAAGTCAGAGATTTAAGACTTTATTGTCATTGTCAAAACGGCAACGAAATTGTATTTTGAGTACAAAACTCTTTCTGTGTCTGTCTGTCTGTCTGTCTGTCTGTCTGTCTGTCTCTCTCTCTCTCTCTCTCTCTCTCTCTCTCTCTCTCTCTCTCTCTGCCTGTCTCTCTCTCCTCGTGGCCAACACCCAACCCAACAATAAAATCCTGCCCTGGAAAACGAAGGGATATCCTGACTTGTTTTTTTGGGGGGGTTTTTTTTAAAGAAAGAAAAAATAAAACCTCACTCCAATCCAATCTGGTCCTAATAAGCTTGTGGGTGATGTGGCGGGGGCCATTGATTCAGATTCACTTTGCCGTGCGTTCACCCACTTATGAGTGCGTCAGGATGTTGTGTGCCGTGCAGTGCATTGTGGTGTGGTGTGGTGTAGTGCAGCCAAGCCCACCGCCACCACCACTACTACTGCTGCTGCTGCTGCTTACTGCTCCAGGCCTCCGCCACATAACATCATATAATATAACATAACATGACACCATCATCTCTGGCGTTTGGAGGTTGGGTGAGCAGTGAGCACATCCACACAGTAAATTCTGCAGTGCTCATTTAACACTTAGAGAGTTGATTTGACATCATTTGGACTCAAATGAACTCTCTAAGTGTTGAAGTAACACCGCAACATTTACTGTGCACAAAACAATGATGCAGGTGCCAGACGTCAGTGGTAGACAGTGTGATAAAGTGGTCCGCACACTGGGCATGAGCTCCAAAAAAATAGATAATAATAGGCCTGAGGAAGATCAAAACGTTGGCGTTTATGTAATGAAATTAAATTTATTTTTTGAAAGTGAAAGTGAAAGTGAAAGCCCAGCTGGGAAACTCCAACTCCCATTGTCATTGTGACACAGCACTCCACAAGTGTTCATTGCACACTACATGTATAAGACACATGAAAGCAGATGCGATATCAAAATATGGTAAATAAGCACTGAAACATTGAACATATACATGTCTATAAGTGCTTCCAGAATAAAATGCCCCTACACACCTATGTTACTTGGTGTGTTGTCTAGGATCTTCACATGGGGGGGGGGGTTCAATACAAATGGCCTGGCGAGCCTAAGGCCCCAACCTCATGTCTGAGGAATCCGGCTATATTTTTTTAACATCCCAACCTGACTGACTTTCCTGTCAGAGAGAGGAGGAGAGTTTTTTCTGTAGCGAAGAATGCTCGGTGCATCTGCCAAGATCCCGGGCCACGCTGCGATATACTGTAAACATCTGGGCTGTTTTGAATGGTGTTTAATAGGATCTCATTTTGTTTTGTTGGGGGGAGCGGAGCGGAGCGGAGTGGAGTGAAACGCTCTCGATTGTTGCTCGCCCCAACAATGCAGCACAAAAAAAGATGTCAGCTGCTCCTTGTATAGACTTGGCGGGGAATGAACAGCCGAAAGAACGCAGGCAACAGTCAACTCTGGCAATCATGTTCTTCGCTCCTCTCCTCTCCTCTCTCTCTGTTCCGTTCTCTCCCTTTTTTTCTGTCTTCTCCTAACATCCCTCCGTTTCTCTCGCTCTCTTTCTCTAACAAACAGCAAACACCCCTGAAAAAAGAACACAGGCAACAGTCAACTCTGGTAATCATGTTCTTCTCCTTTCCTTTTCTCTCTCTGTCTCTTTATCTTTCTTTTTTCTGTCTTCTCCTAGCATTCCTCCGTTTCTCTCACTCTCTATCTCTCATAAACAACCAACACCCGAAAGAACGCGGTCAACACTCAACAATCAACTCTGGCAATCTCACTCTCTTCTCCTCTCCTCTCCTCTCTCAATAATTTTCCCCTCTACTCTCTTCTCTGTCTTCCTCTAACATCCCTCTTGCTCTCTGGCAATACTGTTCTTCTCCTCTCTCTCTCTCTCTCTCTCTCTCTCTCTCTCTCTACATTGTCTCTTTTCTCTGTATTCCCCTTACATCTCTCTCTCTCTTTATCCTTCCCTCGCTCTACTCTCTCTCTCTCTTTTTCGGCCTTCCTATTACATCTCTCTCTCTCTCTCTTGCTCTATTTATACCCCCCCCCCTCTCTCTCTCTCTCAGACTCTTTTCTCTGTATTCCCCTTACATCTCTCTCTCTCTCTCTCTCTCTCTCTCTCTCTTTATCCTTCCCTCGCTCTACTCTCTACTCTCTTTTCTTTTTCGGTCTTCCCCTTACATCTCTCTGTCCCTTTATCCTTCCCTCTCTCTCTCCCTCTCTTTTGTCTGTTTTCCTCTCTCTCTCTCTCTCTCTCTCTCTCTCTCTCTCTCTCTCTCTCTCTCTCTCTCCCTCTCACACACACACACACATCCCTCTGTCTCTCTTGCTTTCTGCCTTTCACTCCGTTCTCACCAAGGGATGATTCACATGGAAGCATAAATCCAGGCAAATAAGTCTCTCTGAGGTAACCATTTTTGGCAGCGCCTTTAATGGCACTTTAATATGTTTACTTAGCTTAGCAATGACATTTCAGTACAGTCACTTCATGTTGACTTGTCTGGGTGTACATTGGATGGGATAGGAGAGGAGAGGAGATGGGAGTTGGGGTTCTAGGGTGTAATGTTCAACTTCTCATCCCTGGCAAACACGACTGGATTTCCAGAGGGAGAGAAAAAGAGGCTGTCGCTGTGGCTGGGGGTTAGTCGTCGTTGTCGATTGCACCAGGGCCGACACTAGACATACAGTAAGCAGAGCACACAGTGCTTGGGGCACCAACCACTGCATAGGGCACCAACCAGTGCTTGGATCACAAACCAAATTGGGGCATCTTAAATTGAGATTGACAAAAAAAAAAAAAAACGTAATGAAAAAAATATTGAATTACATTACAAAAGGTGCATTTATTAGTTAGTAGTGTTTGTCTCCTGCTGCGTCTCTCTGGCACCACCAAATCCTACACCACCACCACCATCCCCACCACCACCACCACCCCTCACCCTTCTCTGCAAACATCCTGACCGCAACCGGGCCCGGGCAGGCAGGCGTCTCTTCCCTTGGCTTCGGGAGTGAGTGAGAGCTTTAAATTTAATAAGAGTGCCTGGCCGCCCTAAGCCCCAATAGCTCTCATTAGCTGTGTTCAGCTAGCTCGCACGGCCCCTTGGGAGACTGAGTTGGGGATGGTGGCTAAAGTGGCTAAAGGGGGGGGGACAAGGAGGCCAGTTGTCCCAGGCCTAGGTAGACAGGGGGCCCAGATTTTGCTTTTAGAGTAGAGCGATTCTCTAATTCGCCTACACTTTTAAGTCCGTGGATTTTATTTGGCAATTCCACTAACTATTAACTGCATCCAATGATGTTTTGGACATTAGAAAACATTTATCTTTCATATAATACAGAAAGTGTAGACATAGCATTATTTCCCTCAGCAAGAATGAATATTTAATACTGGTTTTGGGCGTTTTCATGCCGTCCTGTTTTCCAAATGTCAGATTCAGTCTTCATATTAGCATGTAAAGAAACTTGTTTTGCCCAAGACGATTGCAAATGTTGATTCACAGTAATCATCACAATATGACAAAATTGTCAGAAAGACCACTGTCCTTTCCATTATACATGAAATTTGCCATTTTGTGTGTGTCCACGAAAACTGTGTTAACCGTGTCACGGTCTGAAACCTCCTCCATAAATCAGTAATGGTTTGGTCTTTGGCCATACGAATAACATCACGTGATGTCATAACCTCTTTGGCAGGATACGGGAAGACTTTTTGGTAATTTTGAGCTCCATCCTCCCATAATTTAATCCATTCTTTTTCATGTTCTCATAGCGGGAAAATAGCCTGTGAACTGTGTTATCAACATATTCATAAGAATCTGAATTAGAAATCACATGTAGAAAAACACAGATAAAGCATACAGATACATTAATTGATTAAGGTGTTGTGGTGGAACTTCTGAGGTCCTCAGTTAGCACAACACCATAAAAATGGCTGAAATGTCAACGGTGTTACCGTCAATGGTGTTACAATTAAGTATGACAGTCAGGGTTGCCAGATGAGGCTGATGATTTCCAGCCCAAAAAATGATCAAAATCCGCCCTAAAAAAACGCCCAATTCTATTGATTTATATGGCAGTGGGAAGGTTTTTCTGATAGATGCCATTTTTACCCGCACACGGCCATCCTAAGCAGCCCAATTGGGCGGGAACCAGCCCAATCTGGCAACACTGATGACAGTTGAGGAGGAGTATGTTTTTGCCAATTTATATCCATATTGACAGACAAACAAACAAAATAATTTGTGTTCTAGGGAGATGGGTTTGTCTGCTCTGTTTTTTTCTCCTAAAAAAGTGCCGACTTGTTCCCCTGCACTGTTGACCGTAACACAGTTGAGTAACACTGTTGACTGTTTTGAAAGTGTTTTTGCGCTATTGATCCCTTATGTGTTGGAAAAATCCTATGAACATACACTAGGGATTATCTCTGGAGAAGGAAGTCTTGTGTAAGGAGGGTGACTATATTAAAATCATACGTTACAGGAATTTATGATGAAAAATGTGTCGGTCTGTATCACAGTGACTCATAAAATCCTACTTATGAAGCTCAACAATCACATTTTCTATATCAGTTGCACAGATTAATGACAACATTACTGCTAAGGGACATAAGCACTTTCAAACATATCTTGTTTCAACTTTGTAGTATTTTTATATATGTTTGAAATGACATAGTATTTGTCCATAACACTGTTGACAAAATAATTAAGCAAATGTTCGCTTTCATTAGAGTATTTATCAAATGATTTAAGATTAAGCTTGGCAATTTGTTTCTTTGGAAACTTAAATATATACACTATGTTAACATCTAGGTCATTTAGTTGAAAAAAAATACTGATAACTGACATTTTGCTTTTGCCAAAAGCGTAGGGGAATCGTAGAATCCCTCAGTAATAGTAGAGTATCAATTTAAATTAAAGTGTCAAGTAGCATACACACATACATAAATACAAAAAGACATTGCCCACGAGATATTACACACATATTACAGTACCCATAAAATGACCATATATAGCTCATTCTCTCTCACAAACACACAAAAACACACACACACACACACACACACACACACACACACACCACACACACACACACACACACACACAGACACACACAAAAACATGAACGCAGTCATGTACACACACACACACACACACACACACACACACACACACACACACACACACACACACACGCACACACACACGCACACGCACACACAAAAACATGAACGCAGTCATGTACACACACACACACACACACACACACACACACACACACACACACACACACACACACACACACACACACACACACACACACACACACATACCTCACAGGAGGGGGGTAGAGGTCAAAATGCATGCTATATACGTATATGCCACAACGAACCTAAAGGAAATGAATGTGGATTTGTGTGTGATGCCCCCAAAACCTCCTACTCACACACACACACACTCACACAGACTCACGCACGCACGCACGCACGCACGCACGCACGCACGCACGCACGCACGCACGCACGCACGCACACACACACACACACACACACACACACGCACACACACACACACACGCACCTCCCTTGTTCATAACCCTGGTCTGCTTTGCTGTGATCCATAGAACAAATAAACTAAAGGTCTTGATGCAGAACTGTGGTAATAAAGGATGGGGGGGGTAGGAGAGGAAAAACAAGAGAGCACGCCATCATCCATTCATCCAGTCATCCAGCAAATACCACTTAGATCAGTGGTTCTCAAACTTTTGTTGAATAAACGCCCCCTGGAACTCATCATATGCCTCCTGACGCCCTTTTGACCTCATCATAAACCTGCTAACGCCCCCCTTAGTATTAGAAAATAAAACAGACTATTGCCCTCCAATGGCAACTAAGCATCACCTCCTCTCTCAACCGTATGCTTCTCCACTACCCCCCTAGGTAGGGCTGCACGATTATGGAAAAAAAAAATCATAATCACGATTATTTTGGTCAAAATCGTAATCACGATTATTGATTTTTTGCAGATTTTTTGGAAAATTATAGAATGAATTATATACGGGATGTGCAAAATAAAGTGAATTGTAATAATTATGTAAAGGCAATAGCATGAAACTTAGGTGGACAGATTTCTGGCCAGAAACAATAGCCTGTCAGTATGTTCTGGCTTCAAGGAGGCTCTCAAAGGTAGGTCACTATTGCCACGATTAAATCACGATTAAAATCATTACTCCGATTTCACGATTTGATCACCATTTTCGCTTAATTGTGCAGCCCTACCCTCCCCCCCACCCAGGGCTTCCTAATGACTCCGGGGGTGCTGTAGAGCCCCGGTTGAGAAACACTAACATAACTCAAGCAAGAATCAAGAGTCTTGGAGATCCATGGCTCCAGTCTTGGGGGTGAAGGTTTGGTGTTGTGGGAAGGGATCACGGAGAGAGACGAGCTACAATCCCTTACTTTAGATGTCGAGCTTTCGCACAGACGTCTCTGGGCTTTGGGAGGAAAGTCGGCTCCTCGAGTAAGTGGGAGTTTGAGTTAGAGTGTGTGTGTTTGTTTGCCTCTTGTTTTTCGATTATGTGTGTGTGTGTGTGTGTGTGTGTGTGTGTGTGTGTGTGTGTGTGTGTGTGTGTGTGTGTGTGTGTGTGTGTGTGTGTGTGTGTGTGTGTGTGTGTGTGTGTGTGTGTGTGTGTGTGTGTTTCTATTGAGTCACATGGCCAAGAAAAGGCAGAGGCCAGCGCCCCTCACTTGGGGGGAAGAGCGGTCTCAGAGTCATGATTGCAGCGTACATTTGCATGATCATCCATATTAATAAAATGTGGCGTTCCCGCTAAACATATAACAGGCACTTCTCTGTTTCCTCTCTTACCAATGTGATAGTGAGCCCCTCTTAGTGGGGAGAAAAGCAAAGAGGCAAAAGTAACTCGTAACTAGCAGCTGAATATGTAATGGTGATGGATAGGATATGTAATGGTGAAATGTAATAAGTATTGGTAGCCTCCTAATGCACATCATTCTGCCAGTGGAATGCTGTACTAGTCGTTGTGAGGACTACATAATTACATAGTACATAAGTACAAGTACATAATTGCAAAAGTACTAAGAAACTACAAATACACTCGCCTCCAAAAGAGTTGTCGCCTACCCATCTGTTTGGAATAACAGCTAATAACCTGACTTTCAATTAATCACTTGGCTTCAGAAGTCACTCATATGAAAGCTACAACCCTCTCGAATGAAAATGAATGTACAAAAATAAATTTCATGCACCAAGGAAAGATTGACCCTTTAATGAACACAGACAGGGCAGATTTTCACAAGACAAAAGTTTTGTCACCTATCGAACATAATGTGAAAATGAGCAGATAAGTCACTTCAAAACACTTCAAATACGCAGATCGGGTGTTATACTTAATCACTGAATCACTCTCACCTCTCCAGAAAATCAACTTTGGCCTTAGGTGTATGTTTAGGGTCATTGTAATCATGGAAAGCAACACAATGAAAATCAATGGAGTTCAATGAGAGATGGTGACATATTTGCTATTCGTAGAGCAATACATTTTTAACTTCATGATGTAATCAATGATAAAAGCCCTCACACACCAGCAGCATGCATGTAGCTCCACATAAGAGCTGTATCCCTCCGATGTTTGACTTAAATCAACATGTATGTATTCCAAATTCTTCACCTTTAACACCAAAGAAGTCTCTCCCACTGTCCTGTCTCAAAAAAGCCAGCCAAGAGTATGTCAGGCCTAATTCTGACAAAAATGAAGGCTAATGGGACTCATACTCTGAAGTCAAGATCCCAAGATCAACCATTTTAGAACTGATGGCATCAAAACTATATGGTGTTGGAG
>NC_085859.1:16289300-16294300 GCF_034702125.1 Engraulis encrasicolus
CTTCGAAACAGCGAGAAGCGAGAAGGGAGAAGGGAGAAGCAGTGCTATTTCTGTTACGTGTTGTTACGGGGCCGGGACAAGAGCAAACTCATCGACCAGATTCGGACTAAGATGGCCTGGGGGCCCCTAGGCTACAGGTTTCTGTCGACCTCCGCAGAATGCAAATTTTGTGACAAATTATGAGCTAAGGAGTATTAAGGATAGATTTAGGATATTACGGTCTACTAACTGTGCTCAACACAGCGGATGAATTTGTTGATATTGCATCTGATCTAAATTTTTCAATTCTAACCAATCAGGGCCCCCCTCGCAGGTGTGGGCTCCTAGGCTGCAGCCATATCTAGCCTGTGCATTAATCCGGCCCTGCCGACGGGTTTGTTCAAAGAAGTCCTCCTTCCAAGTCCACTTGTGTGGTGGGTGTTCTGTGCAGTGCAGTTACTCATCTCTGGTACCAGCCAAGCGACATGCTGAATGGCAAAGACAACATTAGTTCTGGATGAGTCTGGATGGGGTTGATGTCACTCTGAAGGAAACTTGGGGCTGATTAGATGGAAATGTCTGGGAATTTCAGTCTGGGAGTTTCAGGTTCAAGAGTTCCCAAACTGGGATACTCTATTGGGACAGTCAGTGAGGACTTAGGTCAGTTTTAGGGGAGTTTATAATACAATTTTGCAAATGATTTAGGAGCGTATTTCTTTCTTTCTTTGTAGAGTAGAGTAGATTAGCATGGAGTATTATATATTAATCTTAATACCAAGGGAAATTAAGGTGTCCAGTAGCATACATAGTACATACCAGGCTTGTACGAAATTCCGAATGGAAAGAATTTCAATTCAAAATGTTGCCATAATACGAACACTAGGTGGTGCCATTACCTTGAATTTCTTTGAATTTAATCTACACCACCCATTGAAAGTACATAGAACACCACCACCTAGTGTTCATATTATGGCATTACTTTGAATTGAAATTCTTTCCATTCGGAATTTCGTACAAGCCTGGTACATACAGCACACACAGAATACACAGAATGCACAAGACGTTGCACACATCATTGCACAGAGATTCACCATATAGCACATGCTTAAGTTTAGCCAAAGGCGGATCTCTCTTTCACACACACACACACAAGAGTGGTTCATCACATGTGCCATAGCAGAGTGGTACAGAGCACAGAACAGTCAAGCCAAGTAGTGAAAAAGTGTTCAAAAGTGTCCAGGAGTGTTAGAAACTCACTGTGCATAGTGCAGAGAAATAGTCGAGTGTGTTTGGATGTTCATATAGTAGACCTCGCCTGAAGTACTGTAGGTCTGAATGACCAAAACATTATAAGTAATAAACATGTGCTGGATATTCATCTACAACTTTGAAACACTGGTTACGTCCAACACACAATTCCAATTGAGTTGTGTAAAAGCGTCCTATGGTGATTTATTTGGTCAATTCCCGGCTCTAGTGGGATAACAACTTTCACCACTAGCACATATAAAGATTAAGGTTGAGGTACTACTGATATAAACAACACACAAAAATGTATAGATCTTCCATGTAAACTACAGTATTTTGCTTCAAAGATTTTCATGAAATGGCGGCACGACAATGATATCCACTCTGTCAGCCATCCATGTCGAGACGAGAGCCTCGACAATTAAAGACCTACAAGAAACTGCAAGTGTTTTCTTGTTTAGTTCACCCTGCAGTGTTGTCTTGGGGGGGGATGTGGAGGGGTGCACACTACACAGCAGTTAAAAAGTCTGCGAGACATTTCTCCAGGCTAGAGCAAGCACAGCTGGTCCCAGGGACATGTGTACAGGGCTGGACTAGGGCCAAAAACTATCAGGCCGGGCATTTCAGCCAAGACTGGTCCGCCAGTAGCCTGGGAACTCCCATACTGCCTTTAGTTCTACACAATCGTTTCGATCTGAAAATCTCACTTGTGATCAGGTCTGGTGTTAACCAGGCAAGTCCGCCAGGCATTGAGAGAGACAATGAAGCCTGTGACAACATTTTAAGGCATGTATTTATGAGCTATTTTGACCACAACAGTCAAAATTAATATGTCAATCTCACTCGGAGAGGTCTACTGTAGCGGAATGAGGACTGGATACCCAGAGGCGATTCTAAGGTCAGGTGGGGCCCCAAGCGAAAATGCAAAATAATTAATATTTCAACCAAAATCACCACAACTGTAATACAGTATGGGCTGTTATTCACTATCTAGGGGCTGGGGGCCCCAAGCGGCTGCCTGCCTTGCCTGGTGGCAAGATGCGCCTCTGTGGATACCACTACATTGAGGTGACGACCATGCAGGCCAAAATCATCAACGGTCCACCGGGCAAAGGCTCTGCATGCCCTATGGCCAGTCCAGCCATGCATGTTTATACAGTGGCATGTGTAGGGGAACAAGGGAGGAGCAATACAACAAACACAGAATCACAGAAAGCCCATTAGAGGCTAGAGGCCTGGTGCCCCTTCTCTCCTTCTCTTCTCATCTCCCCTTCTCTTCTCTTTTCTACAGCAGCTGCGAGGGGACAAAAAGCCTGGCCTGGCGTACTGCCTTCATTAGTGCTCAGACAGAGACACACATGCACATGGACACACGTGTGCACGTGTAAGCACATACACGCACGCACGCACGCACGCGCGCACGCACTCACACACACGTGGACACCCACCCACGCATACACACATGCGTGGACACACGCACACGCACACGCACACAGCTTCCCGTCCTGTCCCTTAGCGCTTGTTGAAGTAGTTGGTACAGTTCCCTCATGAGGGGAGGATAGTGAGTGAATGAGCGAGTGAGTGAGTGATTGTGTATGAGTGAGTGAGTGAGTGAGTGAGTGAGTGAGTGAGTGAGTGAGTGAGTGAGAGAGTGAGTGAGTGAGTTAGTGAGTGATTGAGTGTGTGTGAGTGACTGTGAGAGAGTGAGTGAGTGAGTGAGTGAGTGAGTGAGTGAGTGAGTGAGTGAGTGAATGAATGAATGAATGAATGAATGAGACCATAAATGAATGAGTGACTGAGTGAGTGAGTGAGGGAGTGAGGGAGTGAGGTAGCGAGTGAATGAATAAGCGAGTGAGTGAATGTGTGAGTGAGTGAGTGAGGTAGCGAGTGAGTGAGCGAGTGAGTGGCTGACTGTGTATGTGATCAAATGAGTGAGTGAGTGAGCGTGTGAATGAGCGAGCAAGCTAGTGAGTGAGTGAGTAAGTGAGTGTGTGTATCTGAGCGAGTGAGTGAGTGTGTGAGTGAGTGAGTGAGTGAGTGTGTATGTGAGCGAGTGAGTGAGTGTGTGTGTATGTGAGTGAGTGAGTGAGTGAGTGAGTGTGTATGTGAGCGAGTGAGTGAGTGTGTATGTGAGCGAGTGAGTGAGTGTGTATGTGAGCGAGTGCAGGGTTACGATGGGGGCCAGGCTGCCGGAATGGGGAAATGGGGGAATGGGTCCCCTCACTCAAACTCAGCCGCTAATGAAGCCTGCCCTGCAAGCCCAATTACAGCAGCCTCACAGCGGGAACAGTGTGTGTGTGTGTGTGTGTGTGTGTGTGTGTGTGTGTGTGTGTGTGTGTGTGTGTGTGTGTGTGTGTGTGTGTGCGTGTGCGTGTGTGCGTGTTTACGTGTATGTGTGTGTGTGTGTGTGTGTGTGTGTGTGTGTGTGTGTGTGTGTGTGTGTGTGTGTGTGTGTGTGTGTGTGTGTGTGTGTGTTTGAGTCTGTGTGTGTCTGTGTGTGCGCCTAATGGAGAGACAGAGAGAGAAAGAATGAGAGGGAGACACAGCAGGGAGAGAGAGAGACATAGAGAAAGAGAGACAGAGAGAGAGACAGAGACAGAAAGACAGAAACACGAAAGACCAACTGAGAGAGAGAGAGAGAGAGAGAGAGAGAGAGAGAGAGAGAGAGAGAGAAAGAAAGAGACAGAGAGACAGAGACAGAGAGACAGAGAGACAGACAGACAGACTGAAGGCCCCTCCTCTGCCCGGTCCCAAAAGGGCCTCTATTCAGTCCAGAGTTCTTCAAGTGCCACAGCAATGGGCTGACAGCTCCTCACTAATCAGCACTCTGGGCCTCTGCCCCCATGCTGTCTCTGTCTACCCCACCCCGCCAGCCTCCTAACGCAGCACAGGCCTCAGCACTAACTAGAAACTACCCACACCACACCACACCTGCACACCACACCCACAACGACGACACACCTCCTAATGCAGGACCGAGCAACACCCTCCCGCACACTACACCACACACCTCCTGAAACACCACACCACTCCACACTACTCCACACACCTCCTGAAACAGGCCCCGGCACCACACTAGACTCCACACCTGAACACCTGAGCTCCACCGCCAGCCTCACAGTCTAGGCCCTAGCAACACCCGCACACTACACCACCTCACCTCCTGAAACACCACACCCATCCACACCCATCCACACCACACCTGCATACACTCACGATCATACACCTCCTGAAACAGGCCCCAGCAATACACCACACTACTCCACACCACACCCACGACACCCCCTTCCCCGCCAGCCTCTTAACGCAGGCCCCAGCACCACCATACCCCACACCTGCACACCACACACACCACCATACACCTCCTAACGCAGGCTCCTGCACTACACCTGCACACCATAACCACACCCACGACCATACACCTCCTGAAACACCACACCACTCCACATTACTCCACACCTCCTGAAACACCACACCACACCACACTGCGGTAGCCTTGGGGATGATGATGATGATGATGATGATGATGATGATGATGATGGTGGTGGTGGTGGTAGTGATGGTCTTTTTATCTTTTTAACTTTTTAACTTACTTATTTATTATTGTCCTAGCACCCTCTCCTCCTTTTTATGAAGCTGCTAATGCACTTTTTACAAATGCACTTTCACTTTTACTAATGTACTTGTTGTTTTTAACAGAGACATTTATATTTTCCTTAACATCTCTTTTTTTATCTATCCTACATATACTTTTTAACCTCCTGGTCCTGTGT
>NC_085859.1:16314300-16316800 GCF_034702125.1 Engraulis encrasicolus
CTGATATATCGCAATGTATGGAAGAAATACAGCAAAATTTGCGGCTTTGCCGAACTTCTATGGCTTTTCTATGCTCACTAAACTCTTATGCCTTTTCCCTATGGCCACTAAATTTCTACTGCATGCCTTTGCTGGCTCCGTCTACCTATAGATTGCCTCAGTCCTCTTTCATAAGTCACTTTGAATAAAAAAATGTCTGTGCTTCGTGTAATATAATGCAATATATGGAGAAAAAAACGCTAAATAGTGGAAAGAGAGGCCCAAGAGTGGGACTATTTTTCTTTCATTTTGACTTGGGCGAGCTGGAGAGCAGGAGACAGGAAGCGGTGAACTGCACACTGCACACTGGCTTCACGCTCAAGGGAAGAGGGAGAGCAAACGCAACAGGCCACGGCCAGCGCTTCGTATTAAAATAAACACAGAGCCCAGAGAAAAGTGTGCACACTATTTTTAAAGCTTTACCTTTTGGACAATTACACCCAGACGTGGAAAGGGAAGTGCTTCCTTAAGACGGACACAGACTGCCAAAATGGGCAATACACACTCACACACATACGCACACACACACGCGCGCACACACAAACACACACACATACACATACACACACACACACACACACACACACACACACACACACACACACACACACACACACACACACACAAAGTAGGATTGCTCCATAGAGATTTAATCATGAGCTGTTGTGTTTGATTAGTTTGAAATTTCACGTTCAGATTTCTGGACGTTTTTGCACGCCTTTGAATATCGCACATGTTAAAATCATCCCCGCAGGAGAATAGGACGTTGCTCTGCATTATTTGGGAGGAAATGTCTGGATCTGGGAAGGAAGACAACCAGCCCAACTCATTCATATCTCTGTGCTGAAGTCATTTGTCTTTTTTTTATTGATTCCGTATTCATTATTCATGATATGATAACAAACAAATCCTTGACTTGATTCATCCCAGAACAGCACGCTAATGGGCAGAGACTTTGGGGTTGGATTGTTGTAGGGGAGGTTGTGATATCTGAACACCCCAATAGGCAAGCAGCGTCTCTCTCTCTCTCTCTCTCTCTCTCTCTCTCTCTCTCTCTCCATTATCTCTCTCTCTCTCTCTCTCTCTCTCCATTCTCTCTCTCTGGCTCTTGCCCTCTGTCTGTCTGTCTGATAATCTCTCTCTCTTTCTATCTCTCTCTCTCTCTCTCTCTCTCATTCCTCTCTCTCCCTCTTTCTCTCTCTCTGTATCTCTCCAGAAAACCCAGGGCCTTAGCAGCCGAGCGTAATTAGCCTTAAAGACAGACCCCGAGCAGCCCACATCTGGAAGGAGTTTAGACATGGCAGTTTCCTACCAAGACGGCTAAATATTTAGGTTGAGAGTTACTGCGTGTGGATGAACTCATGATAGAAAGGGGTGGGGAGAGAAAGAGAAGGAAGGAGGAAGGAAGGAGAGATCGAGGAAGAGAGAAAGAGAGAGGGGGGGAAAGGGGGAAAAGGGAGGGATAGAAGGGAGGAGAAGAAGCACATAACTTAGGGAGCAACTTCTAATAGGAGCTAATCGGACAATATAAAACGCTATTAGAGCGACCGCTAGCATGCGCTAGCGCAAATTACGAGGACTTCAAACTTCATTTTGAGGCTCCTTAAAAAGAGCAAATGGAAAAAGCTGCTCATCGAAAAGAAGGTGGTGAAAAAAACGAGCGGGCTCCTCCAACAAACAAGGAGCACTCTAAACGGCAACCGCTCCTTCTTCCCAGATTCCTCTGGTCCAAGCGTCATCTCCGGAGGAGGAGGAGGAGGAGGAGTGAAGGGAGCCAAGATACTGTGAGAAGAAGGTAGCTAGTGGTGTGACAGCACCGTGGCTTAAAGGTGCACTGTGTAATATTCTTAGTAGTTTATTTCCAGAATTCATGCTGCCATTCACAAATGTTACCTTTTTCAAGAATACTTACCGCCACCATCAAATTGTAAGTGCTCATTATGACTGGGATTTTTTTCATATACATAAAATTGTCAGCCATTTTGAATTTCTAGAAATAGACATTTTTAGCTGCAAAATGCACTGTGCAATAGACAGCACAGTTTCAATGGGCAGCATAGTTGCAATACCTACTCTGGACCCCATCCTACACAGTGCACCTTTAAAGGAGTATTATTACTATTTTGGGGCTTAATACAGTTAAAATCGTTGGCCAGGGTTTATAAAGGTGGTAAAGTGTCTTATTTTTCATGTTAAGCGTTGTCTTGCTTTAAGACAAGTTAAAAGAGGGAATATGTCGCTAAGCTAGAGAAAGTCAATGGATCCGTGTAGCATGCTACAATGCTACACGGAGCCATTGACTTTCACTAACTTAGCGACATATTCCCTCTTTTAACTTGTCTTAAATCAAGACAACGCTTAACATGAAAGATAAGACATCTCGGTCATTCTAACTATGACCGAAGCTGAAGACTGAACTGCCATCTCCCCTGCTGCTGCCACGTTCTATAGACATGGTAAA
>NC_085859.1:16319300-16329300 GCF_034702125.1 Engraulis encrasicolus
ATTGCAGCAGCAAGCATTCAAGCATTCAAGCATTCCTATTGGTTGTGGTCACTGATCTCTATACAGTCATTGGCTGTCGCGGCTTGTCGCCGAACCGCGTCATAGAAAGTTGAAAGGATTTCAACTTCAAACTGTCGCGCTCGTCGCGCAAATCGCTCTAGTCTCCAGAATCACTTTTGTCGCGCGACTCAATACAAAGTCAGTTACTTCTGTTGCTCACCTCGCTCTTGTCGCGGTAGGTGTATTTCCAGGCTAAGACCCAGGCTGTCAGCCGGAGTAACCAAATAAACGCTGGTGTCAATCCCTGAGCACATCTGTCTCAGTCCAAGCCCTGTACCAGGCCGCCGTCTCCTTGACAACTCTGACCTCTGACCTCTGAGCCGAAGCCCCCTTCCCCAGGGGCCGGATTAACGCACAGGCTAGATATGGCTGCAGTCTAGGGCCCCCACAGGCTAGATATGGCTGCAGCCTAGGGCCCCCACAGGCTAGATATGGCTGCAGTCTAGGGCCCCCACCTGCCAAGGGGCCCCACAGGCTAGATATGGCTGCAGTCTAGGGGCCCCCACCTGCCAAGGGGCCCCTAAGGCTAGATATGGCTGCAGTCTAGGGGCCCCCACCTGCCAAGGGGGCCCCTGATTGCCCCAAAAGTACATTTAGTATATTGATATGTGGGGTGAAAGAAATGGAATGGTGAAGGGTAGGGTCAGATTAATGCACAGGCTAGATATGGCTGCAGCCTTGGGCCCCCAGCTGCCAAGGGGGCCCCTGATTGCCCAAAAGTGAAAAATTGCAGGATTGTGACAAGATTCAATATTGACAAATTCATCCATTGTGTTGAGGATAGTTGGTAGACGTGTTATCCTGAATTTCTAGCTCGTAATTATGACACTGTCTACTATGTAGTACATTTTTCACAAAAAATTGCCCTCCAGGGGAACACACAGCAACCTGTAACCTTGGGGCCCAGGCCATTTTAAACTGCCCCTGCCCCTCCCCCGCACTGCCCACCGCCCTCCCACTCCAAAAACAAAAACGTCATCCCTGCTGGTCACTTATCCCTCCAGTGCAGTCCAGTGCCGTTCAGTCAAGTGAGCTCATCCTATGGGGCAAAAGCAAAACATACTGCGAATCTCAATCAGTGCCGATGGCCTGACCTCTCACCCTCACTAAAGCTCTAGGCTTCCCAGTCTTAGGCCATGGGGGAATTACACCAGGGTTGGCCTCCACAAAGTCAAAAATAGGGGTATATATTTGTGTTTGTGTGCGTGTTTGTGTGTGTGTTTTTAAGTGCTTGTGTGCGTGTGCATACTTTATATATGTACTGTATGTATGTATGTATGTATGTATGTATGTATGTATGTATGTATGTATGTATGTATGTATGTATGTATGTATGTATGTATGTATGTATGTATGTATGTATGTATGTATGTATGTACAGTGTGTATGTATGTATGTATGTATGTATGTATGTATGTATGTATGTATGTATGTATGTATTTATGCAAGTATGTACTCAGGCTAGAGTACGGTATATTCATGCATGCATGCATGAGTGTGTTCAGTACATGTGTTTGTTAGATACAATCCTATAGTAGTGAGGGAAGGGGAACGTGGAGGCTCTGCTTCTGCAGGGGGAATAGAATAGGGCTTCAACTGTTGGGGTGATGGATTCAGCTCCAGAGCTCCCAGCATGCACCTGGGCATGACGTCTGGACAGCCTCAGGAATGTCAGGAATAACACTAACATCAACATCAGGACTGGGATGCACATTCCACATCTGGCGGTATGGACCGTCACGAGAAGCACGGAGGACGAGGGGAAGAGGGGAAGAGGGGAAGAGGGAAGGGAAAGAGGGAAAGAGAGGAGAAGGGGAAAAAAGAGGAGGGGTCTGTCAGAGTGATTCCCCACTCAGGAAGAACTGGAAAACACATAGAATAGGAAAGGAAATAAGAGAATAGAATAGAATAGAATAGAATAGAATAGAATAGAATAGAATAGAATAAAATAGAATAGAATAGAATACAACAGAACAGAAGTCCTTGGATGTCCACAATGCTGTACAAGTCAGAAACTTTGAATAGGAAGGGGTCACAAGACTTCAAATATCGTCAATAGAAATGTTCAATTTTATGTTGATACAAAGCTGCCAGCATTGCACGCCATTATAATCACCTATTCAACTTTTTGGTCTCAATCATACGATTTTTGTGGCACCCAGGTATCAGAGACTGAATTTACGCATGGTTCCCCATTCACTTTGAGAGAGTCTGGTCTTGTTAACCTAAAATAAATGCCCAAAGGTGTCACCAAGATTGTCACCCAGTGCAATGGCTCTATACACAGTACAGCAGAGAACGACTGTCATGCAAGCCATGTACAATGACAACTACAACCACCGTACTGTACACAGCAACGTGATTGAGTTACATTCCTGAAATGAACTTTGTTTGTCTGCAACAGCAGGAGAGGAAAGAGAAGGAAAACAAGAAGAAGAAGAAGAATAAGGAAAAAAAGTGACAGCCCTCCAGGCACAGGGAATATCGTGCCTCTGCTCAACATCCACCCAGCGTGGGGGGAAAAGCTCTCTGCCAGGGCGCACAGCCTCGTAAAAATGTCACAGTGTGCTTAACGCACGTCAGACAACAAATAAACAACATTAAAAAGGTGCAGGGACGTGGGATTATCTTCAAGCACCTTCAACCCGCTGCCACCCTGGCAATTTCGCTACGTTTTAAAAAAATGTTTTTTAAATGCATCCCCTCCTTTATTTTCCTCGTTTTTTTCCCTCTTCAATGAGCAATGTGTTTCCCAGATGTTTATCCCGCCTTTATTAAGCAGAAACACAAGGCAAGGCCCTATAAATGGGAAGCTGGACGCCTGAGGCTCCATAGAGGCATAAATCCCAATGGCTGCGCTGCGCTGTGCCGCGCCGCATTGCGTTCGTCTCGTCTAGCCTGCCTGCTACACTGCAGGCACTAGCAACAGTGCCCACGTCCGCTGACAGCTTTGGCCGGGCCCAGGACAAAGACGTCTGAAAGGGCCCCCAGCCCAATACATACAATGTAATAATAAGGACCCAATTCTGGACCCCTCTCGTCCTGGGCCCGGGACAACTGTTCCCTTTGTGTCCCCCCCATCTGTCGGCACCCCTGCCAGTGCCCACGTCCCTTTGGGGCTTTGGCATCCTTTTTTTAAAACCACTTACTACGCCCATGTGCCTGCCAGCAAGTACTGTGCTGCTCCCACTGGCCTGGAGTGAAGGATTGTGGGATGGTGGCCGACCAAAACGATACTAAAATAAGCAAGACAGAGATAGAAACGCAGAGATATTGTGGAGATACTGTAGAGATAGCGCTCAGACAGCAAGACTGACTGTTTGTCACTACTGTAGGCGTATGGTAAGGCATGGTGGGCTGTACATTCACAGCTGCTTGGCCTGGAGTGAAGGATTGTGGGATGGTGGCGGACCAAAATGATACTAAAATAAGATACAGACAATTATAGAAATGTAGAGATACTGTTTAGATAGGTCTTTAGATAGATCAGATCACACATTCAAGACAGACTGTCACTTCTGTAGGCGCATGGTAAGGCATAGTGGGCTGTACATTCGCAGCTGCTCTGCTGCTCCCACTGGCCTGGAGTGAAGGATTGTGGGATGGTGGAGTACCAAAACGATACTAAAATAAGATATAGACAGATATAGAAACGTAGAGATACCATAGAGATAGCTCTTTAGATAGATCAGATCACATATTCAAGACTGACTGTTTTCCACTACTGTAGGCCTAAGGCCAGGCATGGTGGGCTGTACATTCACAGCTAAAGTGGTAATTACAGGTATATGTCTCTATGATTGTAAAGATCATGACTAAAATAGTACGTTGAGCGAAAAGCTTTTCACCGGAGGAATGAAAACAATCTTGGTCATCTCTGCAGCATGCAAGCCAGCGAGCGATTGAGCAAGTGAGCGAACGGCCATGCCACAGCAATTCCCCAAGTAACTCAACTTCCTGCTCAAATGGAACACGAGCGTGACCATTCCCGAACGGAACATTTGAAAACCCTTTAGCACGTCACATGGGCAGCAGTGCAGGTTGGAAATGGCACATGGTACAAATTGGCTTGTTCCAGACATCACTGAGAATCTTCAAGCGGGGGCAATCTGACAGGGACTGACAGCTAACTTGGGGTTGGGGGTTGATGGGGGGCAATGGTGCAGCCTCTACAGCTGCCCAGTAGAGTTGACCCTCCCCCAGCCCCCCAACCACCCCCCACCCCCAGTACCTCAGTTCATCATCCTCCCTCCCCTACAGGATCAGGTACAGGCCAGGGATGTCATTTCTGAATCAATACAATATGCCACCATTGACATTATGTTGGAGAAAAACAGAGAGAGAGAGAGAGAGAGAGAGAGAGAGAGAGAGAGAGAGAGAGAGAGAGAGAGAGAGAGAGAGAGAGAGAGAGAGAGAGAGAATTGGGAAAAGAGGGAGAGAAAGAGTGCAGGCTAAAAATGTGTTTCTGTTTATCCAACTTCAGCAAGGCCAAGTCAGCTGGAGATCAGGGAAGGGGGGATTTCAGAGAGAGAGAGAGAGAGAGAGAGAGAGAGAGGGGGGAGAGAGAGAGAGTTGAGATTTTAGTAGAGGAGAGGAGAGAAGAGGGAAAGTGGGGAGAGTTGAGAGTTTAGTAGAGGAGAGGAGAGGAGAGGAGAGGAGAGGAGAAGAGGAGAGGAGAAGAGGAGAGGGAAGAGGGGGTAGACTGGGGAGTGGGGGAGAGGAAAGGAGAGGAGAAGAGGAGAGGAGAGGAGAGGAGAGGAGAGGAGAAGAAGAGAGGGAAGAGGGGGTAGACTGGGGAGTGGGGGAGAGGAGAGGAGAGGAGAGGAGAAGAGGAGAGGGAAGAGGGGGTAGACTGGGGAGTGGGGGAGAGGAGAGGAGAGGAGAGGAGAAGAGGAGGGGGGAGAGGGGGTAGAGTAGACCAGGGGAGTGGAGGTATGCAAAAAGGAGGGGAGGGAGGGTTGCATTGCATACTGAACCCTCTGCATGTTTAACTCGGACGGAGGGCCCTTGACTGCAAATTGAGGATCGCAAAGGGAAGTGACAACGCGTGTGCTGTGCAGTCTAGTGGAGTGTAATCACACTCATAAGGGGTATTTAAGTTAACCTAGAAGTGGTGAACCTGCTCAAAGAGAGCCGACAGATGTCATTTAGATATAAGAAAATGAACACTGCAGGCTAGGGCTGCACGATTATGGAAAAAAATCATAATCACAATTATTTTGGTCAAAATTAAAAAATCATAATCACGATTATTGACTTTTTGCAGATTTTTTTGAAAACTATAACAAGATGAAACATAACCAAGAATCAACTATATACGGGGTGAGCAAAATAAAATGAATTGTAACAATTATGTAAAGGCAATAGCATGAAACTTAGGTGGACAGATTTCAGGCCAGAAACACCAGCCTGTCAGTATGTTCTGGCTTCAAGGATGCTATCAAAAGTAGGTCACTATTGCCACATTTAAAATTTCGACTTTCGATTTCGGTAATTTATCATGATTTTCGATTATTTTCGATTAATTGTGCAGCCACAGCAGGCTCTTCTAGTATATGATGATTTCCCACTAACTCAAGGTTAACTTCACCTGGTTTAGCACTCAACCAGGTTCCTAGAATACGTAGGCCTCTGCATCCCTCCCCTGTTTGTTTGGGTTTCTTCGTCTATTCTATAGTTTGCTTTCTATTCTGCCTTGCATAGACTGACTTGCAATCCCCACCCTGTATCCCCCCTCCCAACACACACACACACACACACACAAACACACACGCGCACACGCACACGTGCCGCGCACACACACACACACACACACACACACACACACACACACACACACACACACGCGCACACACACACACCTCCCATCCCTTCTCTCTCTCTGTCTTTAACTCAAGACTCTTATGCTCTCTTGGCTGCAAAAGTAAAAAGAATAATAACAGACAGGCCAAGTTCCTGAAGCTGGACTGAGCGAGACACACCTTGGTGTGTTTGTGGCTGGGCCAGGTTTACACACTTGGGGGGCTTCTCTTGCTACACAAAATATGGATGGAGCTTTTTTTTTCACAGAACAACCCCTCATGCCGGATGAAGCAGAGCCCAGAGACAGGGGCGGAGATATAGGGGGGAGGGGGGGGGGTGCAGGGCATTTGCCCCTGGGCCCACGACTGTTTTGTATTGGTGGTGGGGGCCCTATGACCTTGGCAGGCCGTATGGGTGGGACCTCTCAGTATTTTGCCCTGGGGCCCTGTGTGCAATTGTTCTGCCACTGCCCAGAGGGGTCAGGAGGAGTGAGAGAGGGAGGGAGGGAGAGAGGGGGAGAGTTGGAGAGGTGGAGAGTAAGGGGGGGGGGGGTTGTTTGAGGAACACACCTCTTAAGATAGCAAACTCTGGAGGCAGGATGCAAATCTGACAATCAGAGCTCTGCACACTTTCCCATAACAAACTTGCCTCTCACAGGTATAAGTGTCAGCAGCTGTTGTTGTACTGAAAGGCAGACATAACAGCCCAGTGTTTTAGAGTGTGTATGTGTATTGTTTGTATGAGTGGGTTTCATAGATTTTGTGAGAAATGACAGAATTTAGGTTCTTTAAATTGTGTGTTAAAAGAAACAAACACTTAATGGGTCACTTTGGTGGGGATAAATGGCATAGCTATAGCAAAGCAAAGGTGTCATGACATTGATATAGCAAAGGGACTACATCAAATCTTCAAGCTTCATCACCATGTGCTCTCTAGAGTGACATTGTGTGTGTGTGTCAAACTGCGTATGTGCAACAGCAGACTGCAAATGATAATGTAACGTTTCAGGTATCGTGACACTGTGAAACTTCTTTAAATTACTCACAAAGTAACGGTTCGGTTGGGGAGGAGACTGGCTTCAGGAGTTTCCGTGAGTTCGTCGCTGCTACAGCTCACTCTTTTCCGGACACCCGGCGTGGTATGAGCCTTTGCGCGCTCGTCCGTGCAGCTACAGCCGCTGGTTAGGAGTCCGGGACAGGCGTCTGAGAGTCTTCCCTCCGCGGCTGTCACGCAGACAAGCAGCAATATTAGTACCAGCAAACGCCCACATAACGGGATGCTAAAGAAGCAGCTGGTCGCCGACATTGTCCCCATCATTCTCGCCTCGGAGTCTTCCCCAATCAGCCCATTATTCCTTAACGAAGCTCCTTGGAGGTTGACAAGAAAGACGGGCGGAAAACTGCGGTATTGTCAAAGAAAAGACAATGTAAATGCCGTTATCAAAGTTTGGTAAACTTGATTATCTCCACGTTACCGAAATGGGCAAAAAAAAGAAAGATGAAGCCTAGTTGACAATGGCAATCCGTGATCCTCTGAGTGGCTGCAGGATATGAAGTGTCAATTAAACAAAGTTTGTTACTGTAAAGTTATAATCCACGTCGAGACTCACATGTCGTTATTCATGGCATATTCCCCCCACCGTCAACAGTTAGTTACTGGATACTTTACGCATCGCCTTTGAGTCCTTACCCTTGCACCAAAGAAAACGCGTCTACTGAACTGTGCTCCGCTGACAGATGAACATTGTCGCAAAAGTAAGACGTTCTGTCATCTGAAATCGTAGCGAATAACTGTCCCAACAAGAAGTCCGAACAGCTCATGAATGCTGCTACTCTCCGTGGCTTTGATAAGAGCCCCGTGCGCCACTCACAACTTGGCCGTACTTCTCCACGGCTTTTGATGTAATTCGCAGAACGGGCAAATGATATGTCGCGCTGAAACTCACAACGTTCAACAAGTCCGGCGTTTCAGAGTAGATAGTCCGACTGAGCTCGCCGGAGGTCCGACCAAATTAAATCCAGGCGGTGAGGCGAAATAACGGTACCGCGGGCTTTGACTCGACCTTAATTTCCCAAATCTAGCGGTTTTTGCCTGCCACCCTGTCACACTCAAATTCGGTTACTGCCTTAAGTGCGCGCATTCCCTCCCCGACTACGCACTAACCCGCAGGGTCCTAGCGCAGATTTTCACCTCACCAAGTTGCATGCTGGCCGTGTCTGTCTCACAAACTCACAGCCGCTATGTAGCCTACATTTAGAACTGCTCACACTGGGGGATAGACCTATATAGTGATTAAAAAAAAAAATCAAAGACAACAATTTCATTAAAATATAGCCTACACAGTAGCAATGATTTGTGGGTGGACATATTGGCAGTGTATGAAATATGCCTATTTATTTGAAATAATGTATTTTAACAGCTGAATGCCTGCTTACAGTTTACCACTGTGGGGGAACCCTCAACTATGCTTCTCTGATGAACCTATATAGCCTACTATTAGAAAAACCCAGAGGCAGTCATAAAGGTTCCTCAGAGAACCTGTAGGCTTGTGGTTCCCCCAGCATGGCAAGCTGATAGAACCCAGGGAACCTGTGTGGGCAAGGATGGGCCTACTGGGCCCAGGCCAGGGGCCCAAGAGCCAAGGCTTTACATTTTCGTTTTCATATTTTACATACTTTTCATACTTAAACTGTATTTTAAAAACTTCTTGAGGGACCTATGCCTAAACCCCCAAGAACATAGGACTCTAATGCCTGGCCTAAAACCCAGAATCGGTTGGTGGTCTTTCTTCTTGTCTTAATCTGTACCTGTGTATGGGGCCTGGAACTTTTAGGTTCCCCTGCAGTGGGGACTGAATGGTCTTAGAGAAACATTTTTACAGTGCGTGTACATTGTATTTGCATTGGATGGGGCATTTGAAGACGATGAAACAGTGCAAACATCTGTCACATGAGGTGATTAAGTACTGCATTGAGACCCAGGTTCAAGTCTGTCCTGGATCATATCCCAATCGTACCCTGTCTCTCTCTCTCTCACTCTCTCTACTTGTCATTATCTTCACTCACAGTAAAGGCAAAACGGACATGATTTATTGAAAAAAGCATCCATCATGTGAAATTGGGCTTTTGTAAATACAAACATCATCAATCATGTATTTTAAGCATTGGGTTGTGAATGCCAAAACTACACCTATTGCTGCCACGGTTTTCTTTTTTATTTTGAGAAACTCAACCGGCTCCCCCCCACCCCCCACCAACCCACCCAAAATGTCAAACTGTAATCGAACATTTTTCACTCAGGACTTCTAAACACGTCAAGACATTAAAATGTCTGGGATACGTCAATAAACTACAGTTAGATTGGGCCCTATGTTATAAATGAGGCCGAATCACGCTGTAACCATCAAGGTAGACTACACCGACAACCGCTAACGTCTTCCAGCTGCAGCAGCGGCAGCAGGCCCATGAAGCACAATCCACCGACTGTTAGGTATAAGCAGGGCCGGATTAACACAGGCTAGGTATGGCTGGAGCCTAGGGGCCCCCACCTGCTAGGGGCCCCCCTGATTGGCCAAAAATGGAAAAAAAATCAGTATTGTGACAAGACGCAATATCGAAAAATTCATGCGTCGTGTTGAGTACAGTTGGAAGACGTGTTATCCTTAAATCCCTAGCTTTTACTTATGACACTGTCTGTGTACATTTATTGTGAAATTTGCCTTCTGGGGCGGGCCCCACAACAGTCTGTAGCCTAGGGTCCCCAGGCCATCTTCATCCGGCCCTGGCCTGAGTATAACCACCCTGCCTTGGCACACCGCAGCCCATGTTCCACTCAGACCCCTTCGCCCAGCAGAGCAGAGCAGAGCTGATAGATTGTGCTTGTTTAAAGCAATCACCACCAGCGCCAATTTGCAATTCCAATGCAAAGTTTCCGCGAGGAATGCTAGGTGTATCCTAATATCCAGGAACAGGAGCTAGACCTTGACTTTGTGCTCGAATTCATACTGGCATATACGTAGGAGTAATATTTCTAGACAATGATTTATATACTGGTGGATATAAATGTGTATTTAATATTGTATCTCTACATAATGGTTAATATGTACAACGTTTTGGTGGTTTAGAACATTAATCATTTT
>NC_085859.1:16334300-16349300 GCF_034702125.1 Engraulis encrasicolus
CACTGCACATTACATCAAATTGTACTTAATGGCATCCAGACAAACTTTTATGTTGTTCCAACTTTTTTTTCACTCTCTCTGTCTCTCTTTCCCTCCCTCTCTCTCTCTTGCTCTCTATCTCCCCCTTTCTGTCTGCATCGCTCCTCTCTCTCTCTCTCTGTCTCTCTCCCTCTCCCTCTCTCTCTCTTACCCCCCTCTGTTTCCTTTTTGTTCATATCGCAGAGCAAGCAATCTCTCGCTCACTCACTCTCGCACACATCTGGACTCCATTCCAGGTGGAGTGTATGGAGCGGGAGGGAAGGAGGGTGTGTGTGTGTGTGTGTGTGTGTGTGTGTGTGTGTGTGTGTGTGTGTGTGTGTGTGTGTGTGTGTGTGAGTGTGAAGGGAGGGCAGAGACAGAGCACACACAGGGGAGAGATGAAGGAGGGGAGGGGAGGGGAGGGGAGGGGTGGGGGGCTTAAGAGAGAGGGGTGGGGTGGGGTGTTGTGAAGGTTTGTGGGCTCTGGCTGAGGAGTGGGGTGGAGGATGTAGCCACTATCTTGGATCAGGAAGTGACGCATAGCAACAGAGAGAGAGGAAGTTGAGTGTGTGTGTGTGTATGTGTGTGTGTGTGTGTGTGTGTGTGTGTGTGTGTGTGTGTGTGTATGTGTGTGTGTGTGTGTGTGTGCAAAATTGTGGATGTGCCGCAGCGAGCTTGATGTTTGTGTGTTGGCGATGTGGAGGGCGGTTCACATGGTCACTTATTGTGGACGTAAATAGCGCAGTAGAGTCTAGAGTAGCATAGTGTGTTGCCCTACTTAATTTGGAAGGAAGTTTAGACACAGCCCACTTGTTTGTTTATTGGCACAACAGAAAGGCATGTTCCTTAGCATCCTTGAAAGAAAATACTTTCGGCTCAATGATGTTTGTCGTTTGTTGGAATCTTGGTCCAACCAGACACACACAGAGAGAGAGAGAGAGAGAGAGAGAGAGAGAGAGAAGAGAAGAGAAGAGAAGAGAAGAGAAGAGAAGAGAAGAGAAGAGAAGAGAAGAGAGAGAGTGTGTTTGTTTCAGTCTCATTTGTCCATGAGTGTGAGTTTCAAAGTGTGTCTATGTGAAAGAACACTAATGACCATGTGACAAATTTTGTTAAAAAGGAAATTGACCTGTTGGGTGCAACTGTCATAACAACAAGACTAATGAGATGAGGCTGTGGGATTCGACATAATCAAGCCAATCCATCTCCATTTTATAAATATGTCAAAAACAGCCCTGGCGAAAAAATTAGGCCTTTTCGTGGCCAAAAGAGAACTTACAAGTGTTGAATAAATATTTATTTCCACATATCCTATCCAAAATGTGACCTGGTATGGACTGCAATCGATAAACAGATGATCATCTTCCAGCAAACTACCCAGAATTTATTGAAAGTAGTTCACGAGGACAGATGTGCACGAGGATAGATGCAGAGTTCATTCCATTACCCAAACTCCCGTCCTCCCTTGAGCTTGTGGCCTCGTTATGGCGTAGCAAGACCTCACTGATGATAGAAGTTTAATTCAATAATTTTAATTCAATTTTCTCACTTCAAATACTAAGGTTGAATAGGGAAAAGTCCCCCAAAAGTTGTTGTGCCAAGGCTGACAGCGGGGAAACTTCATTATTTTCTCCACGGAGGCGGGGCGTCAGCCAAGCGCGAGGCCACAAGCACAAGTCGAGGACGGATAATGGAGCTGGTGCGCAATGTGGCAGAACGTGAATCCATTGACCTCTAGTGGCCAAAACGTTACATCTCAGTCCCTCAAGAGGCAAGGGCAAACCATCGACAAAACAATATGACTAGGCCAGTTTTATTCAGCGTTTCTCGAAATTACTCTAAAGGAAATGTGAACATTGTCAAGCAAAGACCGACCTCACAGACTTGACGCCCTCAAAGTATGACACCATGATGAATAAATAACCTTATTTTGCCCTTGGAGAGGTTGTAACTTCTAGACTCTCATTACCGCACCGCGAACACATGCGAGAGGGCGTCGACACACCGCCCTCTGAGCAATTGAGGTTAAGTGCCTCGCTTGAGGGCTAGACTGCCAACATCACTTGGGAGCATAGCAAACAATCTCCTGATTACAAGGCTGCCCACTGCCCCTGAACCGTGGCTCCGCTCTCTGCAGCTGCATAGTAGGCCTACGTGTCTGCTGCTAGGCCTAGTTCTACCTGTGCTCAGCCACTCCAGTAGCCTAGCCTACTGTGAACAGTAGATTCTTGTGGTAATAGGCTATGGCAAGAGCGTAAACGTTCCTTGCTGGTTTAAATGTATTAGGTCAGTGTGTTCTGGTATTTCTTTTACTTTGGCTTTAGATAGGCTAGATATATTATTTATTTGTCCTTTCGGATATGTGTTCTGTGCCATTTGATGTGTGACATGAATTGTTCCCTTTAACATAGCCTTAAATCTCTTCGTCATAGAATGAAGATCACATAGTTATCCTTGTAGATGAAAGACCACTTTTAACATTAATTAATATTAGGCCTATTTACTTACATCAATGTCTTCGCAGTTCGCCTCGTCAACTGCTCCTTGGTCTTCTTCCATCTTTCAAAAATTAAATCTAAAAAAAAATAATTAAATTCGCAATTTACTAACTGCCCGAAGAAATGGTTCATTTAGGCCTACCTCGGTGGAATAAAGACTGAAAGAAAATAGACTTACCTTTCTTCAGAAGTTCAATTGATTCAGTTATAAGCGAAAATGGCATGCTGATGCTGAATTTGGGTGATTCAAAATGACAGGTACACCAGTGCCGCCCTCTTGTGACTAGTACTAGAATTGCAAGTGCGCTCATGGGCAGCGTAGGCGAAGTGGAAATGGGGAGGACGCGGGCCTTCACATGCGGTTGCCATTAGAAGGCCATTAGAAAAGAAAACATCTCGAATTGAGAAAATTGTGTGTGTGCAGAGGTCAAATTCCTGCTCTTAACTATGACGTGTCATCTAAATTTAACAACAGAACACTTATTGCCCTGCCATTTTCATGCTCTTTCCATTTTAGAGAAATAATTAATCACCTTCAGGCTGTTGATCTGGTCCCCCAGAACATGCCAGTTGTAGTTGAACATCTTGTAGAAGACACACATGGGGGTAGCTACAATGCATATGTTCATATAGAATAAATATAACACCCTACCATTTTGTACCAGGCAAAATGTATAGCACAGTCAGCGTCTGCTTTTCTAACAACTGCCTCAGCGTAAAATACAGTAAAATGCACACAACTGCTACTCTTTGTTCTCTTGATGTCCTGTTTATCTATGGAACCATGTGTTGTACTTCAAAAATGGGTTATCTGATTACAGCATGCACTGTAACTGGGTCAGAAAAGATATGATGTCACATGTGGGCTATACAGCAGGGCTGGAATGGTCATTTAGGGCAGGGGTTCCCAAACGTAACCATGAAAAGGCCCCCATATACTGGTAGATTCCAGCCAAGGCCCCCCTTACATTGGTTGTATCACACTTTTTTTTCCAGTGCAACCCCCTTTCACCATATACAGTAGGTCTGTGTCAGTGCCCCATTGGGTTAGAAAATCGCAATTAGTTGCATGTTCAGAGATGCAATAGATTATTATAATGCAGTTCTTAACTAATGGGGATGTTTAGCTTGCTTACTTTGGTGTACATTAATTATCCAATTATATATTTTGTTTAGCAATACTTTTTTCCAACTTGCCGCAGCACCCCTTCGCAGCCCGCAGGGGTTCCCGGCCTCCACTTTTGAAAACCACTGATCTAGGACACAGGGCACTTCCTGGTGGGTCGACAGTTATCAGTGTACCGATGCATTGTTGTTGTTTGCATTTTGTCATAGACTGACTTACAGTTTAGTGGTGGGCCATGCAAAAATGCCGGTCCCTCGTTCTTGTCCCAGGCTACAGTAGGCCTATAACATGCATGGATACACTATTATTCAGATTTCCATTCAACATTGTGACATCTCCAATGGTCATTTATTGCAATTAGCCTACAGTTTGAACGATGAAGATGAATGATGTATCCCAAGTGTTTCCAAATGTTCTGGATCAAAAACTGTAACTAGAAGGTAAAACTGAAGGAAACAGCTGATTTCTACAAGTCTGATTTGTGTACCATCAATCCCAAAGCACATCAGTGCTGCATTTCTCGAAAAACATAGTCGCTAACTTCATCAGCTACTTTGTTGTTTTCATTGCAATTTTCCATAGGCCACTACCCAAGTTGCTAACTGGCTAACAACTACGCATTCGAGAAATGCACCCCAGCAGCACTACATTTTAATTTAACAACTGAGATACAAAGACTTAGAAATGATCACACCACCAGACATGATATATCCACTTGTATATTTGAAGCAGAGTATATATTGGCACATAGCCTAATGTAGTCATCACTGTTCTTGCATAGGGTGGAAGGAACACCACTGCAGAGGGTTTCAGATAGCAATCATATGCTCGTCTTTTACAAATAGAACTACTATATAGTTCACGCAAAACAGAAATCCACTTCAGTGTTCATAGAAACAGCTATTCTTGATGGGAACAGACTGAGCCCAAACAATCCTCTTCTTCACTCCAAAGAAAAAGAAAGAAAAAAACACACACAAAGAAGAAAAAAAAAAACATGCAACCCTGCTCACACAAATAAATGAGAAATCTAATACAAATTGTAACTGGGAAAATACATATTTACATAAACAATCAGTATTGTTTTTTTCTCTGATATATTCCCTTGTTCAAGGTCACTGTAATAGACAAAAGAAAAGTATACCACTCTTTAAATGATGCATTTTTTATGGCTAATTTAGTGAAAGCAACCTTTTCAAAATCTTTGAAGAGGGGGGGAGAAAAAGAGAAAAAGAAGCAACTAATTAAGCATCTTAGGCATCCCTTCAAAATAAATGTCCCCAAAACTCCTGCTTTGTATATTATAAACAGATAGAAATAGCACACACACACACACGCACACACACAAACACAATTTCATTCACACACGCACACGCGCGCGCACACACACACGCGCGTGCGCGCGCACACACACACACACACACGCACACGCGCGCGCGCACACACACACGCACGCGCGCACACACACGCACGCGCGCACACACACACACACACAAAACACAATTTCATTCACACACAAACCCACATTCGTTCATGAAAAAAGCTTCTTCTTCTTTCTCAACCCCCTCTAAAACTAAAGCTTTTATTCATTCATGGTGTGTTTGTGGTGGCCAATGCTGCCCTCTCATGTGAAGTGCCGAGTTGGGCCAGAAGCATTGGTCCCATCAGACGCCCATTATACTTAATTATACCACAGGAAGCCTGTCCCGTGGACCCATTCAAAACACAACCAGCTATGGACACACCGGGTGTTTCTCAAATTGAAGTGCGCTAGGCCTTGCTAGTGCGAGTAACAACCATTTTTTTCACGGATTTCACCGAGGAGTATCCAATTGAAGGGTTTATTTGCAAAACGGTGTATCTCCATTTTTTGACTTTTGCATTTTATTATTGAAAATAACTGTTCAGAGGTCATATCACCTATGTGTGAATTCTTACCATTCAAATGTTTTAACCTATATAAAATGCATTTTGCAATGCAATTCAATGGAATGTCCAATACAAAAATGTCAATGTCCCAACATTCTACAAAATGGAGATACACAGTTTTGCACATAAACCCTTCAATTATTATTAATTACACTTGCAACTAGCTATTGGATACTCCTCTGTGAAATCCGCGGAAAATGGGCGTTAGTGGCACCAGCAAGGCCAGAACACTTCACTTTGAGAAATGCCCACAATTTACCCTCTCTACTAAGGACACGAGGGGTGGAGGGAGGGAGGTGGCGTGACTACACAATTTAATCTGACCCAAAATCATAGCCATTAAGGTACGGTAGATAGGTGGAGGTCAGGGGTGGAGGCCAGAGTGGAGAGAATGGGGGGGAGGGAGAAAATAGAAACAATGGAAAGGGCAGAAAATGGAAGGAAATACGCCAAGTTCAACCTTTTCCACAGCTATTGAGTCACCCAAGTTCACTGAGGAGCAGTGATGGTGAAGGCAACTTGGATTCAGAAGCTACAATACAGTGGTGAGTTTCTCAAAAGAGAAGTTGTTAGCCTGTTAGCAACTTCGATAGTTGCCAATGGGAAAATGCATTGAAAACAACAAAGTAGCTAATGTAGTAAGCAACTTTGGTTTTGAGAATTTCACCCCAGAGGCACATGTTCTTCTAGCAGACCTAGTTTTACCTGTACAATTAGGGCATTGGACATGGGCAGGTAAAACCAGGTCAATACCTCCGCCAAGGAGGTTATGCTTTCCGTGTTGGTCTGCTTGTCTCTCTCTCAACAGGATAACTCAAAAAGTTATGAACGTATTTTGATTAAAGTTTGTGGAGTTGTTGGAAATGACAAAAGGAACAAGTGCTTAAATTTTGGTGGTGATCCAGATCACGATCCGGATCCAGAAATTTAAAAAAAAATAAAAAATTCTTCACCATGGGACAGGGGGAATTTTGACATTCCAGTTTCTAAATGCACAAAAGCAAGGCAGAAAAAGCACCATAAAAAATATGGTGTAACATAGTCAAATGTTCTATCTATCAAACAGCTTCCTTGGCGGAGGTCGGCACTCGTGCATTTCTAGTTTTACCTGTACACATGGACAGGTAAAACCAGGTCACTTGGAATATTTGGCACTGGTCTGAATCATCTGAATCAAAGTGGCTCATCATTGCTGAGGAGTTAATGAGAGGCTAGCAAGCACACTGCATGTTGAGAAGTGAACGGATGGTAAAAAGTCAAAGGACATGTCTACTTGTACCATCTTCCCCAATCCTACACCCACTCACCGCACAACCGCCTCCCATCGGACCCACAGTCTATAGCTCAGAGTCTGTCGTGCTGGGGTACCCGGCTTGGGTAGAGCGGAGTAGGGTAGAGTGGAGTAAGGGGTGATGGTGATGATTGGGAGGATGGAATGGCATGGCATAGTTGATTAGTGGTGGTTGAAGTAAAGTAGAGTACTTTTTATTAGGTCGAAACCTTGTGTGAAAGTTATTCCCTCCTCCCTGTGTCTTCCTCCTTCCCCTCAGGTGAATGGTGGTGATGGAATGCCGTGCATCATGGTTGGCAGGTGATGGTTGATCAACCATGTGGCATTGTGAGGACGTCACCCCCTCTCCCTCTCCCTCCCTCCCTTCTCTCAGTCACGTCCCCTCAGGGCAGTTGGGTGTGGTGGTGATGGTGGTGGAATGCAGTGTCCTGATTGATGGTTTTTGGTTGGTGGGCGTTTTTTTGTGGAAGTATCCCCCCCCTCTCCCCTCCTTCTGTCCTCCCTTTACCCCCAGGGGGAGTTGGGTGTTCAGTGGCGGGGGAATGCAGTGTCATGGTTAATGGTTGATGGTGGTTGTTTGTGGGCGTTTTGTGGAAGTCCACCCCCCCTGTCTCCCCTCTCCTCTCCTCTCGGTCCTCCCTTTACGCCCCCCCCCCAGGTGGATGTTCAGTGGCGGGGGTTGACTGCGTGACGTCGGGGGGCATTGCTACCGGGCCCCGTGTGGCGCTCGCGGGCGTGCTTCTCGCAGAACATCTCCTCGCCCACCCAGAAGTGGCCGCGCATCTTCAGGTTCAGGCCACACTCCGTGCAGGTGTAGCACTCCGGGTGGCGGAAGCGGTCATCCATGATGCGCACCACCTGCGTACTGAGGAGGAGGAGGAGGGGAGGAGGAGGAGGGGAGGGAGGAAGGGAAGAGAGGAGGAGAGGAGAGGAGAGGAGTAGGAGGAGAAGGAGGAGGGGAGGAGGAGGAGGAGGAGGAGGAGGGAGGGGAGGAGGAGGAGAGGAGAAGAGGAGGAAGAGGAGGAGGAGAGGAGGAGGAGAGGAGAGGAGAGGAGAGGAGAGCAGAGGAGAGAAGGGGAGAGGAGAGGAGAGGAGGAGAGGAAGTGAGGAGGAGGCGAAGAGAAAAAGAGTGGAGGGGAAAAAGAGGATGAGAAGAGGATGGGAGGGCGAGAGGAAGAGGAGGAGGAGGTGGGGAGGAGAGAAGGAGGGGAGGGGGAGGAGGGGAGGGGGAGGATAGGAGGAGGAGGAGAGGAGGAGGAGGGGAGGGGGAGGAGGAGGAGTAGAAGGGGGGGAGGGAAGAGAGGAGAGGAGGAGAGGAGTAGGAGGGGAGAGGAGGGGAGAAGGAGTAGGAGGAGGAGGAAAGGAGGAGGAGGGGAGAAGAGAGGAGAGGAGGAGAGGAAGTGAGGAGGAGGCGAAGAGAAAAAGAGTGGAGGGGAAAAAGGATGAGAAGAGGATGGGAGGGGGAGAGGAAGAGGACAGAAAGAGAGGAAGAGAAGAGGATGGATTGATGGGAGAGGAGAGGAGAGGATTGGGGGAACGACAGGACGGGAAGAGAGGATGAGAGGAGGGGAGAGATGGGGAGAAGGGAGGAGGGGAAGAGAGGATGAAAAGAGAGGATGATGGACGGGTTGGTAGTGGGGGTGGAGGGGAGGGTTGAGGAGGAGAGAGCGGAGGGGCACAGGGTCAAAATCAAACAGCAATAACACGTTGGCCACACACACTCTTCTTCCGCCCTAATTTCACATTATCACACACGCAAAGAGAGAGAGAGAGAGAGAGAGAGAGAGAGAGAGAGAGAGAGAGAGGGGGAGAGAGAGGGGGAGAGAGAGAGAGAGAGAGAGAGGTGGAGAGAGAGAGAGAAATAGAACGAGAGAGGGGGGGGGGGTGTGGAAGGAGATAACCACATACGCAGTCAGAGGGGGAGAGAGAGAGAGGGGGGGGGGGGGGGGAGAGGGAGAGAGAGAGAGAGAGAGAGGGAGAGAGAAATGGAGAGAAATAGAGAGAAAGAGAGAGAGGGGGGGGTGTGGAAGGAGATAACCACATACGCAGTCAGAGAGAGAGAGAGAGAGAGAGAGAGGGGGAGAAATAGAGAGAGAGGGAGAAATAGAGAAATAGAGAGAGAGGGAGAGAGAGAGAGAGAGAAATAGAGAGAGAGAGAGAGACAGAGAGGGGGGGAATGTGTGGAAGGAGATAGCCACATACGCAGTCAGAGGGAGAGAGTCAGAGGGAGAGAGAGAGAGAGAGAGAGAGAGAGAGAGAGAGAGAGAGAGAGAGAGAGAGAGAGAGGTGGGTGGAAGTAGAGACACCTTTAACCTCATAAACACCACAACGTGCCAAACTCCTCCTCTCCACACACCTGATGAAAATAGTTACATAAAACACATTTTAACAATCAACAGGTGGCGTGTTCACACACACTTACTCTCACACACTCACACACACACACACACACACACACACACACACACACACACACACACACACACACACACACCTCCCCCTCGTTGCACACTTTGTACAGGTAGATGATTAACTGTGGCCTTGATTATAGGGAACGGTTGAGGCCCGAGGGCAGAGAACGCCTGTGTCGTGTGTCGTGTGTGTGTGTGTGTGTGTGTGTGTGTGTGTGTGTGTGTGTGTGTGGTGTCTGTCGTGTGTGTACGTTTCGTTCTTCACTTGTCTTGTCACCCCCAGGTGTTGCTCACATGAGTTCACACACACACACACACACACACAGTGAAAATGTGATCATACTGCATGCATTGCATATTGTTCCCAGATTAGCGAAGATAGCAGGTATACCATTCATTCCTTTCAGTCAACTGAATTGATTCATGTGTTTCACCTGCACTCACTAAAGGTAACACTGTGAGAAAGAAGAACACTCTTACACTCCTCTAAACTAACTATCTCATGAGAGAAAAATGTTGGGAGAGAAATGTGAATGAGTCACAGATGACTCCGACTCTGAGGGTGCGGTGTCAGGGTTGCCAGATGAGGCTGATGATATCCAGCCCAAAAAATGCTCAAAACCCGCCTGGAAGCACTAAGTCCTGCTCAATTCTATTGATTTCTATGGCACTAAATTGGGTGGTTTTTTTCCTCCAAAATCCATGTTTACCCGCACACAGCCATCCTAAGCAGCCCAATTGGGCGGGAAACAGCCCAATCTGGCAACACTGGTGTAGTGTCAGGATTTCTCAATTTCTTTGTGTTTAAAAATTAGGGTTCAAACAGAGATAATAAATAATAATAATAATAATAATAACTTGGTTTTATATATCGCCTTTCAAGTAACCCAAGGTCGCAGAGGGGCTCCTTACTGGCAAAACAGGAGCGCGTTTCTCAACAACATCATTGTTCACGAAATAAGCAACTTAGTTGCTCAGAAAAAAAGGAAAAACGGAATCGCTGCAAGGATTCAAACTTTTCAACACAGGTGCTCTAACAGTTAGTGGGTAGCAGACAACAACAAATAAAGAGGAGGAAACTGGGGCACTCCGGTTGCAATATTTTCTTCTTTCTCTTCAAGGCAAATAGACTGCCCGACGGGCCTCGACCTACGCGGTCTTTAAGCAACTTAGTTGGTTGCAATGCAATTTCCCATGGGAAACCTAGTAAGTTGCAAACTGGTTAGTAATGATGCTTTTGAGAAACAGGGTGTGTTCTTTTGAACCTTTTATGTATTATATTACCAGTATCGTCGACAACACTAATGACAACAGTTATGCCATACTACGGTATAAAGACTTACATGTTAAATTGATGAGCATGATGCTTGTAAAGAGGAGGAGAAGCGTTCACACTGTCACCTAATGATTAACACAGGTCTTAACTGGGTGCTGAATCCCACATAAAACACAGATAAGTGAAGCGAGTGAAGCGAAGGACAACACTCTTCAGATTGGTCTTTCTTTATTCTCCAGCGAATGTTTCGGGCAGAGCCCTTCTTACATTACATTTCACTACATTACATTTCACTTAGCTGACGCTTTCATTCGTTCAAAGCGACTTACAACTATTATTTTTCAGGGTATTGGTTACAGTCCCTGGAGCAATGTGGGGTTAGGTGCCTTGCTCAAGGGCACTTCAGCCATGGATGGAGTTGTAGGGAGAAGTCAGGGGGGTTTGCCTTCTTCAGCGTGTAATGGCGATTGCAGAAATGTTCGTAGGTGAATAAAGAAAGAAAAATCTGAAGAGTGATAAAACAATGATGTCATTATTATCTTAATTGTGCCTGCACAAAGTGTCTGAGGCATACTGCTCCCACTGTTTTTTTGTGTGATTATTTCTGAACTGGTGGATGGATTTTAAGCTGGTCTCGTATACAAATAATAGGGCACATGTAGTGATCAACTGTTGAAGGCCAAAACTTTGAAAATGGAAGGAGGCATCAGAATCAACACTTTGATGTCGAGTTCTACTCTTTTCATTATTTTTGATGTTGTCAACATTATTAGCATAGGCATGCTCAGATAGGGATATGATTGTGCTTAAGTGCCAGCCCCTTTGGCCTATACTGGACAAAAATACCTCTTTTGAAAGTTCTTTTTTTGGGAAATTTCGTTGTCACAATGAACTGTGGTCTATGTTGACAAGATTATCTACAATTGCTGGACGTTCAGAAGCATGTGACATTAATGTTCCTATATATATAGGCTCAAGACACTTAATTTTGCACAAGATTTTTTAAAATCTTAATTCTTTTTATACAGTATGTATAAGTTATAGGTTTCTTTGTTGATTTTTAAGCACAGTGAGCATCTGCACTTTACCAATTTTGTTGTACCTGTACAATGACAATTAAGTTTCATTCATGAATGAATTAATTCATTCATTCATTCATTCAAGAACCTATTAAAGCAGCCGGAAGTTCCACATGCCCCATACCCGGCTGAAATACTTTTTTAGGAAAGAAATTAAATGCACACAAACCCCCCCCGAACAAACAACATTTGTGAGTCTTTTTGCCACTGCGCTCTTGGCTGGTATTACTGCCACAAAATGGAGTAACTGCAGGAGTTACTGCGTTCTTGGCTAGTATTACTGTCTACTCCCAAACCATTCCCATTGGAAATTGCAGCAGTAACTCGCCGACTTACTGCGTTTTTGTTTTGTAAGACGTGACATGATTTTTACACTTTCAACATGATTTTTCTCCAAAACGGGACGATGTTGGACCACAGTTTTTTCTTACACTAGACAAATGAGGTAGCTTAAAGCCCATTTCAGATCTAAACTCAATTTCGACCATTTTCAAGTTACTGCGTTCTTGTTTTGCACGGCAGTATGCTGGTGCCGGTACTGGCCTCACAGGTGCACTAACACACACACACGCGCACACATAGCTCCCAAATACCAACAGGTGTGAGGTGCGTTTGGGTTCTTACACTATGCTGGTGCCGCACTTCTCGCAGGTGTGGTACTTGGACACCCCGGCCACCGAGGAGGAAGGGGGGGAGGTGGTGGTGATGGTGGGGGTGGGCTTGGGAGGACTGGGGGACAGCTTGCCTGGGAACCGGATGGCAGCCTCTGTGAATGCAGATGCATACAAACACACAAACACACACACACACACACACACACACGCACGCACACACACACACACACACACACACACACACACACACACACACACACACACACACACACACACACACAGAGAGAGAGAGAGAGAGAGAGAGAGAGAGAGAGAGAGAGAGAGAGAGAGAAAATGGAGGAGTTGAGATCAGAGGGGTCAGACACAAACATGTCCAAGTCCATGTATTCCACCTACCTGTGCCAAAACATACACCGAGCACCCAGATAAGCTCTCAGTACTCAGCCCCACCACATCCTCCCTCGCGGGTGAGAAAGCCATAACATCATAAAAGGCCCAGATAGCAGCAGGACCATTGTTGCCAGATTGGGCTGTTTCCCGCACAATTGGGCTGCTTAGGATGGCCGCATGTGGGTAAAAATGGCATTTAGCAAGAAAAACCTGCCCAATTTTTCCCATAGAAATCAAAAGAATTGGGCAGGATGTTGAGCTTCTAGGCGGGTTTTGAGCATTTTTTGGGCTGGAAATCATCAGCTTCATCTGGCAACCCTGAGCAGGACCTTGTGTAAACACTGAACACGTGTAATTAGGGTTACTGCTGTTGTTGCACAACAAACCTTGACGACATGAAAGATATAGGTTATGTTGTTGTGCATCAACAGTCTTTGATGGCTGTACAACAAACATAAACTCATAACTGTCAAAATAAACTTATGAAGAGGTGCCAACCACAGATGACGGGGAGGAAAAAAAAGGCCTTGAACTTGTCACCAAGTTATTGTTCTATGCTGGTTGGGCTAAACTGTCAATCAACCGTCTAATAAAAACTGGCGCTTATAACGAGGCGCAGACACACAACAGCTGAGAAGCTGTAATCCCCACTGATCCAATGGCTATGCTCTGTCTAAACTCAACAAGACTAGCAAGCAGGGCCGTTGCTAAGGTTAAGGCCCTAAGCATAACTGGTTAGGAGGCCCCCCTCATAATTAAAGGGACACTGTGTAGGACATGGTCAAAAAAGGTACTGCAACTATGCTGCTCATTGAAACTGGGCTGCCAATTGTCAAATTTGATCTTTACATGAAAGTTTTCCAAGTAATAAACAAATATTTTCTAGTATGGTCCAAGTATAGTCATTTTTGCAGCTAAAAATGGCTATTTTTGGAAATTCAAAATGGCGGACCATGGAGAAGATCCCACTTTTCATGTATGAAAAGTGCAATTTTTCCAGTCATGATGAATACTTAGAATTCGATTGTGTTGGTAAGTATTCATGAAAAAGGTAACATTAGTGAATGGGCAGCATGAATTCTGGAAATAAACAACTAAAAATCTCACACAGTGTCCCTTTAAATCATTATAATATTAAATATATGTTTTACAATGTAATTCAATACGTTTTTCATGATGTTTTTCAGTCAATCTCAATTTAAGAGGCCCCAATTTTGAAGACAAAATGGTTGGTGCCCCCAAACACTCAAATGGTTGCCTGAGCGCTAATGTCTAGTGACGGTCCTGCTAACAAGGATGCTCTCTATTCGTTTTATTTTTTTGTTCTCCATCCCTCCCAGCCAAACTTGTCTTTCGTTTTTCATCATATGAATCGTTTCGATGTCAGCTGGCCATCACTCGTCAGATCATAAATAAACACAGCATTGTGGATCTGAATTTGTCTTTCCCTGCCAAAGACCACAGTAGAAAAGCATGGGAGCCTGAACGCACATCTACAGTGTTGACTTCCAGCAAGACTGAACTGTCCAGATTACAACAAGGACAGAACAGACTCTCAAAACACACATGCAGACAGACAGAGACACATACACATACACATACACACACACAACACACACAGAGACACACAGACATAACTGTACTTGGGAAACAGAGAGCAGAGACACACAGAGGGAGAAAAAATATGGCCCTGGTCCTTATCAGCGAAAGGACATGTTTGTCTAGACCAAGTTATCTGGTGAAAGTTTGTCTATGTGAACTTGGCTGTGCTCGACTGAAACTGGGACTGACAGCAGGGTGACGCACACACAGAGGCACGCGCGAGCGCGAGCGCACACACACACACACACACACACACACACACACAAACACACACACAAACACACACACACACACAAACACACACACACACACACACACACACGCACACACACACACAAAGTGAACGTGCACGCAGTCCGCGCACACGTGCACGCATGCGCACGCACGCACACACAGAAGTGAACGTGCGCGCACATACACATACACATACACACACGCGCGCACGCAAACATACACACACACACACACACACACACACACACACACGCACACACACAGACACACACACTCACACACACTTGGCCCAAAGATTTTCAGTGACTAAGACCAGACATTTGTGCGCTAGGCAACAAGAGAGCCATTAGGGAGAGGTAAGGAAATGCTCATCTGGACACATCATAAATACACTGGTAATGCGATCGCTCGCTGATATTCCACTGCATCATCCATTTATAGTTTTTGGGCTGCTTTGGTGCAGTTCTGGGACCGCTATGTTTCATAACCCCAATCCCATCTCCATCATCAAACATAAACTGTTGCTCTGACCTCT
>NC_085859.1:16356800-16366800 GCF_034702125.1 Engraulis encrasicolus
TCTATGGATAAAAATGGATATTGGGCAGGTTTTTTTCTGCTCATTAATGACCAAAAAAAATCAACAGAATTTAGTTCCAATTGGGCGGGATTTAGTACGATTTAGTGCTTCCAGGCGGGTTTTGAGTATTTTATGGGCTTGAATCATCAGCCTCACTTGGCAACCCTGATGCCAGGCGCCGTTTGTGTTTGTTTGCGTTCCTCTGCATCCTGTGAGCGAGCGACCAAAAGGTGTTTGGTGCGCCAGACCTCCGATGGCACAGCATACAGTATCAAGACACAAACTGTCTTTGATTGTCATGTAAAGTGCTACATAAAACATGGTGTTATGTACAGTATATAACCACGGTTCTATGAGTTTCAGAGAACCGCCAGAGACAGCGCTTTCATTATTATCAGTAGTAGTATTAAATGCTCTCTCTTTCTCAAGCTATTTCTCAAGCTCTACTTCTCTATTTCTCAAGCTCTACTTCTCTTCTCTGTCTTGGCCGCCTCTCTGGTTTACAGGCCGGGTACATCAGCATCGACACGTGGGGTCACATCTCTCTAACTAGTCACTACGGTGCCGTATCTGTTCCGCCATCTTTCTTGGTTACTGGGCACTTGGGGGTCATAACGCGTGGCCACACGTTTTATTATTGAGCGACAGTGAGTTTTAGGAGGCGCTTGTGTGTTTTTCTTCCTCTCTCTCTCGTTTGTCAGCTGTTGATGTTGATTGATTTTTGCACGAGGAAGCACATCAGCACAGACGCAGACATGACCTGACCCGGCCTGGCTGGCTGGCTGGCTGGCTGGCTGGAGCGCTCGGTGATCACTTGGAGTTAATGGATCACCGTGCCGAGGGAGAACAGCTGTGATGGAAAAAAAAAGAGAGAAAAAAAAAGAAAAGAAGAAAAACGCATGATCTGCACAGTGGGGGTGTACTGTACTGTATATTATCCAGGGACGCTGATGTCTTTGGCAGGGCCCAGGGCAAAGTCATCTGAAAGCCCCCCCCCCCCCCCCCAACCCCCGCCCCCCCTGTGTGTTACGTGTACACAGTGGGAGTGTATTGTACAGTACATCTAGGGCTGCTTGATATCTTTGGCAGGGCCTAGCACATAGTCATCTGAAAGCCCCCCCCCATGTAATACCTAACAATGTAGTAAGGAGGACCCAATTCTGGGCCCCGTCTGTCTCTGGGACCTGTGACATCTGACCCCTTTGTCTACACTGTATCCCCCCCCCCCCCTGAGTGATTTTTAGAGTGTGGGGGGTTGTGTTATAGGCAGAGGCTTGGAGGAGATGGAAAGACAAAACGTAATGCGATTCCCAACACAAACTTCCAAAAGTTGTTTGCTCATCCTGTGTGAACCTGAAAAAAACCCTAAAAGCCCCTAAGGTGTAACAGGACGGGAGGGATATTCAAGGGGTAGGGGGGATGGGGTTGGGAAGTGGGAATTTGGGTGTGGTTGCTTTCCTCCTGTCCTGAAAAACCTGTGTGTGTGTGTGTGTGTGTGTGTGTGTGTGTGTGTGTGTGTGTGTGTCTGTGTGTGTGTGTGTGTGTGTGTGTGTGTGTGTGTGTGTGAGAGAGAAAGAGTGTGTGTGTGTGTGTGTGTGTGTGTGTGTGTGTGTGTGTGTGTGTGTGTGTGTGTGTGTGTGTGTGTGTGTGTGTGTGTGTGTCTGTGTGTGTGTCCGTGTGTCTGAGTGCATACGTGTGAGTGTGTGCATACAGTACGTGTGTGCATACAGTACGTGTGTACACAAGCGTGTGTGATAGACTGGGTGAACCCTTGATGATTATGACATATTTCTTTTGGCAAGGCCGAGCCAGCGCAGGAGAGTAGAGGTGCTCCGATCACCATTTTTTGGCCCGATCACCGATACCGATCACCAAAAATCTTTATCTGCCGATTACCGATCATTGCCGATCACAAAAATGATTTCCTATTTTTTTAATAGCATATTAATTATCCTTATTGAATACCATTTCTGCCCATAAACCAATCAATCTTAATTTGCACATGTCTATTATTAGGCTATTATTATTATTATTATTATTATTATTATTATTATTATTATTATTATTATTATTATCTTTCAGACTAGTGTTGGTAATACAGTCTACAGTATTAATCAATGTATAAGTTATTGCATAGAATAACTAAACTATTTAAGATTGAATTGAAACTGAAACATTACATCAAATAGTCTTCCACATACGAGAAAAAAAACAACCTGTCGCTTTAAATGAGCAGCCTCGTGAGGAGAGCCCCTCCCCTCTCTGTCACCGTCCACAGTTCCAGTGCTCCACTGCCGTTTTGAATGTCTCTCTCAAGTTTTACCACATCTGTCGCCGTTTGGTGTTTCAGCGACTGTCAAACTAATCGACTGACTGCCAATTACAACTTTGAAAACAATAATTGACATGTTTGTGCTGACAACGTGAAGTTGTCGCGTGCTGACCGAGGCAACTACACAGGTTATAACGTAAAATGGCTCACTGGCGAGTAATACTCAATCGCAAATTACATTGTCAGGTAAACGGCGCATGGATCGGAAAATCAGATCATTGTTGATGCAGATATGGTTATGAATGGTGGAAATGAAGGGGGTAATGGCGAAAAGTTATAGACAAGCAAAGATGCCTTCTTTTGGTGCACTTGCAGCTGTGCAGAGCCAGCGCCTACATGCAGCGCCAGGTGTAAAGGCAAATGGTTGCGTGAGGAATTTAATATCTCTCGATCGGTTTTTTGATCGGCATGTTTTTCCGATCACCGATCAGGCTATTTTTGGCCATTATCTGCCGGTCATGATCGGCAGCCGAGCAATCGGAGCACCTCTACAGGAGAGAAAAGAGGAGAAAAGAGGAGAGAAGGAGGAGAAGGAGGAGGAGGAGGAGGAGGAGGAGGAGAGGAGAGGAGAGGAGAGGAGGAGGAGGAGGAGGAGGAGAGGAGAGGAGAGGAGGAGGAGGAGGAGGAGGAGGAGGAGGAGGAAGTGACAGACAGGAAGTGATTGATAGACAAAGTGAATAAACAGATACTGGGAACCAAATGGAGGACATGGGAACAGGGCCGGATTAAGATGGCCTGGGGCCCCTCGGCTACAGGTAGCTATGGGGGACCCCACCAGAGGACAAATTTCATGTCAAACTTACAAAGACGGTGCCATAATTACAAGGTAGGGAGATTAAGATCACATGTCTACCAACTGTATTCAACAACACATATGCATTTTTACCACATTGCATCTAGTCACAATTCTGCATTTTTTTTTTTTTTAACTTTTGGCCAATCAGGGCCCCCCTGGCAGGTGGGGCCCCCTAGGCTGCAGCCATACTGTATCTAGCCTGTGCATTAATCCGGCCCTGCATGGGAGAACAGAGAGCCGAGCGTAACCAGAGCATTACCTGAGTGCACGCCGCTGCACTGCACTGCAGGACGCAAACAAGAAACATGTTCAGGAAACACGGCAAATATAGCAAAAGAGGCTGAGGACCAGTGTTGCCAGATTGGGCGGGTGCCCGTCCAATTGGGCTATTTGCATGAACATCTGCGGGTAAAAATCGGAAAAATTGGCCATTTGCCGTTTTTTTCAGCCGTTTTGGGCCCATAGAAGTCAATGTAATTAGTTGAATTTGGGCGGAATTTAGCGCATTTTGGCGTTTTTGAGAAGCTTTTGGGCCGGATTTGGTCAGACACATCTGGCAACACTGCTGAGGATGGCTCTTCGAAGGGACTTTTCTGTTTTGCGCATGTTATCAGTCTAATAAAATCTAAGAAACAGGAGTTGAGGGGTTTGTTTTACAATGTATCCCTAGTTAATGAATAACAAATACAGAGAAGCAAGCTGAAGAACAGCCCTGCGGAAACTGATTACATGTTTTTGCAGATATGCATATGTCGGTCTTGGACATACGCTCAGTCTAATATCTGAAGTTTGAAAGCATGTTTGCTATTCCTGTGATTGAGGGAACACAGTAAACCAGCCAAGAACCACTAAGTTTGAAAACATGTTTGCTATTCCTTGATTGAGTAATTCAAGTGTCTTTGAGCACCATGGAAAGCACTATAAAAAAAACAGATGTATTATTATTATTGCTATTATGTCATTATTAAACCAGCCAAGATTACGAACTTGAAACTCAAGGGTGATAAGTTGCGTGACAAGGTGACATAAGAAGCCACCGCCATGTCACGACTGGCTGACCGCGACACCTCAGGTGAAGAAGATAAATGCTAATGACACACACACACATCAGATCGGCATGGATAAGCAAATCCCTACTTGGGGCCATCTCTTCCAGCTTCCAGCCTGACTGCCCTACAAAGGCAAAGTGCAGTAACTACGCCAAAAGTGAAAAGCCTTCCAAGCCTTGGCAGTAGGTTAGATATTGTAGTTAATGCAACATTGCCATAGCGATATCTCTGAAAACAGAACTTATTTTGACCATACGGATTTGTAGCAAGATAAAGGAGGTGTAAGGAAGACCATTTAAACTCTAAACTTAATTTTGACAAAATATGTAGTAACTGCACTTTGCCTTTTGTAGGGTAGAGCAACATAAGCAACAGCAACAGAAGCAACAGAAGCAGCAGCAGCAGCAACAGCAACAGCAACAGCAACAGCAACAGCAACAGCAACAGCAACCGCCCTGCCCTTTCAACCCTTTCAACCCAGCCACCCCAAGCCAGCCTTGAAACGAGAGACACTCCATCCATCCAAAGAGAGACGACTGAACTGAACTGAGGAAGACACCCCATAAATCTACTACAGAGCTGAGGGGGTTCGTAACGTTCAGACGGAGCCATCCCCCTTTTCTCCCGCATGTTGTGTGCTGCGCTGTGCTGTGCTGTACTGTGCCGAGTTATGCCTCAGAAGTTATCCACTAAATGAGAAACAGACTGGTACAGAGCGAATGACTGGGACTGGATGGACCGACTGACTATAGCAGGCTGGGCTGGCTAGCTGCCTGTCTGGCTCTCTCTCTCTCTGTGCTCGCTGGCTGACTGGCGGGCGGGCGGGCAGGGTTCCCTCCACTCCACTCCACTCCACCCTCTCCTTCCACCCAGGGGTGTCGTTAATGGGGGTGACTGAGTCACCAGGGCCCCATGAGCCCCCATATACAGTTCGGTTTACGTAGATGTACGGCTAAGGGGGGGGGGGTCCATTGGAGCTGATTGTACATTAGGGGCCCACAATTTGCTGCTACGCCCCTGCTTCCACCGACCCCCTACAGTCCAACACAGGGACCCCTTCTCTCATCATCCGTTCGCCCCCCTCACCCCCCCTCCCCTCCTCCCCGTCTCCGTCCCCCATCTCCCCCTGTACTGCCATCCTCCACTGATATTAACAGAGAGGGCCAGTGGAAATTCCATTCCAGTCAAACCATAATAATAGCGAGAAGAGGACACAAGGAAGTTAAGTCAATATATGAATGTATGTCCGCTAACCACTAACCCAGGGACGCAACAGAACAGAACGGGACGGAGAGGGAAACGGAGCTCACTGATCTCAAATCCAGGCATATTTACAGCGCAACACCACCACCACCAACACCACCACCAGTAAATTCCTCCATATTTTTGGTCAAATGCACAAGCTATGTTTTCACATCTCATAAAACAAAAACAAAACAAAACACATGCTGTTAGAGAGAGAGAGAGAGAGAGAGAGAGAGAGAGAGAGAGAGAGAGAGAGAGAGAGAGAGAGAGAGAGAGAGAGAGAGAGAGAGAGAGAGCGAGAGAGAGAGAGGGGGGGGAGAGGGAGAGGGAGAGAAAGAGTGATACAGAGAGAGAGGTGCCGGGACATTGCGGGTTGCTTTTCTGACCAGCCAAGTGAAAGAGGGTGTTAGTGAAGAGGGTGGACTTGAATTAAAGTAAAAATCCTTTTTTTTTCTCTCGTATGTTTTTCACATCCAGAGTTGGCAGGGTGACGTTGGCTAGTGATTGCAATCTGTTGAAATTTTAACGCGGGTCCGGTCTCTGAATGCATTTCAGGCGCGCCATGCTTGAAAACAAGCATCCGATAGCATCACCTCAGGAGAATTCCTACCACATCAGAATTTCAGATTTCGGCCTCTCCTCCCAGCGTGTAAAAACAGCTCGAAACTTAAACATGTTGTTTTAGGGTATGCATCGTTTCCTGTTCAAAAAGACAGACTAGACGAAAGAAACAAGCCCTTGCTTTTTTCTTCTCCCTTTTTCTGTTCCAGAGTAGGGAGGGAAAGAGAGGAGGAGGAGGGAAAAAAGACTCAAACAACTCACCTCAAGTTCTGAAGAAGAAAAAAAAAACACCAGCAGCAACAAAGAGGAATTCCTTTACAGTTAGACGAGTGTTTTCAAACAGGAGTTTCTACAGTTCTCAAGTGTGCCTGTGACAACCCCTTCTCCTCTCCTCTTCTCTAAGTCTACTCTACTCTACTCTCTTTTTCTGTCTGCCACTCTGAAACACGCACAGCCACACTAAACACAGAAGACCAAAGAGCGCACACACACACATGCAGACACACGCGCGCACACACACACACATACATACACACCCACACCCACACACCTCTCTCTCTCTCTCTCTCTATTGCCCCAGACGAGACACAGGACAAGAGCAAGTTTCAGTCTGAAAGGTGTGCCCTCAGGCAGTCACTCATTGGCTGTGGGCTGAAAATGGGCGGACACAACAGGGTATTGTAGACTTTCTATTGGTGGAAGATGGGGGCAGAGGCGGGTCGATGGCTCCTGCTGAACAGGCTGAGGACCAGGGAGGGTGGGGGGCCAATTAGGGGAAAGACATGAAATAATCCCAAATGGAGAGAAAAAAGAAGAAAAAGAAGGAGAAGAAGAAGAAAAAGAGGGAGAAGAAGAAGAAGAAAAGGAGAAAAAGAAGGAGAAAAAAAGCAGGGAGTTGGAGAGCGTGAAGTACAGAAAGAGAGCAAAAAAAGACAGAAAGACAACAAAAGGCAGACAGAGAAAAGAGAGAGACGACGAGAGCAGGAGAGCGAACGGGTCTGGGAGGAGAGCCATGGGAGAAGAAGAAGAAGAAGAAGAAGAAGAAGAAGAAGAAGAAGAAGAAGAAGAAGAAGAAGAAGAAGAAGAAGAAGAAGAAGAAGAAGAAGAAGAAGAAGAAGAAGAAGAAGAAGAAGAAGAAGAAGAAGAAGAAGAAGAAGAAAACCCCATCTTACCCTCGGTAGCTTCACACACAACATGCAACTGGAGAGAGTCAAGAATAGAGAGAGAGAGAGAGAGAGAGAGAGAGAGAGAGAGAGAGAGAGAGAGAGAGAGAGAGAGATAGATATAGAGAGAGAGAGACCGAAACAGAGACAGAGGCAGAGGCAGAGGCAGAGGGAAACAAAGAAAACAAACTACAGTATACGGTGGTGGTGTGGTGTGGTGATGGTGGAAGGGGGGTTTCAGCATACTATTACCCTCCAACTCTCATCAGACGTGACGGCACAATACAGTCTCCAGGATGTGTCATCATGGCCCATGAATGCACAGAGTGGAGAGAGAGGAGAGAGGGGTCCCCACACACCACACATACACATATGTGCATAAGAGTGAGACTATATGCTACTGGGAGCGGAAGACTGGCTGCCTTTGTCTTACTCAGCATAGACGCATTGCCGATCTCTGCTTCTCCTGAATGAAATGGAGTCCTTGTCCAAGTTGTTGCACTAGATGTCATTCTTGACTTTCCACTTTCCATGTTATTTCCGAAATCTACCTTCAGCCTCACTAACACGTTATTAGCAGATAACAGACACCCTCTATTTCATTCATACTTTTGAATTATTGCCATCAGGGAATAGGTTTCGCTACCCTGCTCTGTTCAAGAACAGAACCAAACAATATTTTATTCCACAAGCCATCAGCCTTTTTAATAAGTAAAAAACCCCATCTTAATTTTTAGATTTAGATTTTATTCTTAATTATGATTGTGCAACAACTACTCAGCGGGTCTGAGCAGAGGAGCCATATCCCTATTTTATTATTTTTATTACTAGTTTTTAGCCCGTCACATTCTATCGAGGATACATTTTTAACCTCTAAGGGTTTTATTCTAAGGTTGTTTTTTTATTTATTTCTTTACTTCCTCTCGCTGTTTCTTGCACATTCCTCTAGTATACTTGATATAGGATAGGCCTACTTAGTGCTATTCACTTCCCCTACCTAAAGTACTTGCACAGCCAGTGTTTTTGCACACCATTGCATTTGGACATTGTGTGACACCAGTGAAGTTGAAAGTTGAGCGGAACTGTTGAATAGTTTGTCCTGTTCTGTCCTGCCTACTGTCATGTTATGTCAGTTAAAACTGGGTGAATGTGTATTGCATGTGTTAAATCTTTGTTTTTATCATATCATAGGCAATACAATCTGCCTGATGTGTACCTTACCTGCTGACAAAAAAATCCCCATTGGGGATAATAAAGTTTCTAACTAACTAACTAACTAACAATTTTGAGTGGAGCAACGGTACATGCATTGCCAACATGTCATCGATTGGTCAGACTGTTGGAAACCCATTCTGTGTTTGAAGTGTTTGCACAACACACAAGTCTATGGAACTTGTTCTATTGAGTTAGACAGACGTTGAGATGTATTAGTAACGTACGTATGGCTTTGTAGTACCACAAACAAGTAAACGCAATAAACCAATACAGGCAGTAGCTGCGTAATAGCACGACTGGAAGTTCAGAGTGGAAATATACTCATTGCCTCCTTCATCAGATCTGGTGACTAAATTCTCTCTCTGCCTCCCACTTCCTAATCAGAAACGCATGATACATACAACAGGTTGGACTGGAAAATGTGAAAACCTTAAAGGCTTTTTCGCAACTTCCATGTTCACAGTTACATCACTTTGCGGTTCCAGTAATCTGGATGAACTGGATGTCATTTAGTACATAATGTGCTTCTATGATGTGGAGAGATTTCTGGATATTAAGGGATTAAATGTTTGTTAATGGTGCATTTGGTGGGTTAAGCACTTTGGTTCATTTACTCAAAGGGATTCTTGTGCACAGGACCATTTTTCTAGTCTCGGGGGAACTTCTACTGTCAGTCATTATGAAATGTTCAATTTCCATTGGAAGTCCTGGGCAAGCGGCTAAGGTGTCAAGCTTATAGTCCAAGGGTTGCCTGTTTGACTCCCGATCCGCCAGGTTGGTGAGGGGAGTAATTAACAAGTGCTCATTCTATATTCCTCCATGACTGGGGTACCCTGAGCATGGTACTGTCCTGCCACATTACTCTTTGGGACACTGTATGTGGATGCCCCCTTACACAGGTGAGGCATAAAGGCAATTTTGTTGTGTGCAGTGTGCACTACCAGTATGTGCTGTGGAGTGCTGAGTCACAATGACAATGAGTCTTTACCAGGTGGGATTTCGAGTCCTTATAAGAAGAGACCTTTTGTAAGCATATAGCAATCAGTAAATTGGTCTGGCTAGCCCAAATGGACTGGAGGAGAGAAACAGGTTTAGGAACATGCATCTCTTTTTCACACACATGAAGGTACTCAGAGATGGATGAAAATACTGTGGTGAAGTTGTGAATTTTTATGACTGTTATGGAATCTTCTGATATCTAATTTAATACTGTAATGTACTTTGGGCCTTCGTATCAGATTACATTTTCTGGTGTGATTAGATTATGGTGTCCTTGATAGCCTCAGTCCTCAAAGGCCTGCTCACAGACTCAGAAATGCTTGTATTTTACAATCGTTGGATTCAATAAGTTCCAATGAATGAACAAAAGCATTCAATTTTGGAATGCTGCAAGCAACTTATGTTGGTAAAGATTGTGCTCTTTTGTCCAAGGATTAATCCTTAATTTCAAGTCATTCATGTATTGCAAGGATAAACCAATCATTGACTGTCCTGTGCTGGCCTCCTCTGAGGCGAAATGAAACTCATGTGACTCATAAAAATGATCATACTCTGCATGCGGTTCATTCCATTGATGTGATGACTGTGGGACATTACTGTATGTTTATTTGTCTGACTTGAACATGCTTGAATAAGTAAA
>NC_085859.1:16371800-16396800 GCF_034702125.1 Engraulis encrasicolus
GGGTGGAGGAGCCTCGCCCCAGATTCCTGGAAGCTTACTCGTCCTCTTTACTAATCAATCTCACATTTATCTACTGTCTCTCTATCTTTCGCTCTGTCAACATCTCTCAGTCTTGCTCTCCCTCACTCTCTCTTTCTCGTCAGTCGTTTTTTTCCCTCAAAGTCTCTCTTTCGGAGTCCCTCAGCCTCTCACAGCCATCTCTGTCTGTCTGTCTGTCTGTCTGTCTGTCTGTCTGTCTGTCTGTCTGTCTGTCTGTCTGTCTGTCTGTCTGTCTGTCATACATGCGTGAATACACAATGTTCACTTAGTGTAAAATGCAGGTGTGAACACACACAATGCTCACATACTATACAGATACAAGCCCACACACATGCACAGGCACACACGCACACGCACACACACGTCATCCTCGTTAGCCCTTGACTGCTATTTATATCTCTGGTGGGGTTTTTTCCCCCTCTGGCGACAGGGGAAAGAGAAGAGGAGAAGAGGAGACGACAGAGCAGAGGGTTGAGATAGAGTGCGGCTAGCTTAGCCTGGCCACAGATGTTTGGCACGGACGGCTTTTTGTATTTTGTTGGAGCGTAGTGAGCAGCGCCAGGAGCCAGATGACTGTACTGGGCCCTGGCCTCGCCTAGCCGTCTCTCTGTCTACCAGTACCACCCGAACCTCACACACACTCACGCACACCCGCACACGCACACACATACACAGTTCACATCCCACACACACACGCGCACAAACACACGCACGCACGCACGCTGTTCACAACCCTGACACACTCACACGTGCGCACACACACACACACACACACACACACACACACACACACACACACACACACACACACACACACACACACACACACACACACACACACACACACACACACACACACACACACACACACACACACACACACACACACACACACACACAGTTCACATCCCTGACACACTCACACACACAGACACATAGACAACAGACACACACACACAGCCGCCTGTCTCAAACACACACACCAGTCACAGGCACAAACACACACACCACACACAGGCACAAACACACAGACAGACAGACAGACAGACAGACGCACACGCACACGCACACACAGACAGAATAGACATACACAGGACAGACTTTGGGAGCAGGAGACAGGTTATTCAGCTGGGATGGCCACCTTTACCCTACTCTGAACCCTCTGCCTGTCTGTCTGTCTGTCTGTCTGTAATGGAACTTCACACAGGTAGACAGACAGACAGAAACAGAGGCGCATATCGTCACCAGGAAAGGCAGGCAGCCGCTTGGGGCCCCCCTGAGTCCCTATATGGTAAATACAGCTAAAACTTTACCACAGTAGGAGCAATTTCGTTTCAAATGTTCCTTCCTTTGAATTTTCACTTGGGGCCCCACCTGACCCTAGAATCGCCTCTGAACAGAAAGACAGACAGACAGACAGACAGACAGACAGACACAGGGCCGCTGACAAAGACATCTGAAAGGCACCCAAACTAATGAGGATCCAATTCTGGGCTCCAATTCTCTCTCCCTTGGCCTGGGACAAGTGACCCCTTTGCACCTCCTCCCCTCTCCCTGTCAGCTTTGCTTGACAGAAATACAGGCAGACAGGGAGTCATGCACATGTAATAACACACATGTAATGAGCAAAAGGCTTGTTTCACATCTGCCCACTAGATGGCGCCCTCTCCAAAACTTTTGTTGTTTGAAGTGCAGAACCCCATTTAACGCTGCCTGTACTGTGCCCGCGAGAACTGAGCAGAGCTGAAGCCAATTGAGCTGAGCTGAGCCCAGCGTGGATATTGACATCCTGTTGACACACTGCGCTGTAGCTCAGCAGAGGCGTGATGGGGAATTAAGATACCCTCAAGAATGTTTGGAGTTTGGAGGGGAGAGCTGTGCCTTCACTTTGGAAAAGGGTTAGTCTTTATGCATCAGCCAGCAGATTGAGATGGGCACAGTAAGATACCAGATAGAGATCAGCTGTTTTTGTTATGCTGGTCATACTAATGAGAGAGAGAGAGAGAGAGAGAGAGAGAGAGAGAGAGAGAGAGAGAGAGAGAGAGAGAGAGAGAGAGAGAGAGAGAGAGAGAGGGAGGAAGAGGAAGAGGAAGAGGAAGAAAAAGAGAAGAGAGGGAGGAGAGGAGTGAGAAAGACAGAAAGAAAGACAGAAAGAAAGAAAGAAAGAAAGAAAGAAAGAAAGAAAGAAAGAAAGAAAGAAAGAAAGAAAGAAAGAAAGAAAGAAAGAAAGAGAGCGTTAGTGTCCTGTGTGGATGCGTTTAAAGGAACAGACCACCCTTTTTTGATTTTCACATATTTACAGTATTTTCCAGCATTATTCATGAATGTGCATATCATTTTCTTCTCAGTGTTTTCAGTACTTAGATTTATTGGATCAGAATTATTAGCATAGCTTAGCATAATCACTGGAAGTAACTGGTATCTTTAGCATCAAGCCAAAAGTCATCACTGGACAGAATTAAATTTCCGTTTTACACTGTGGTGAATTTTATATTAATTTTAAAATGGTTTATAAGTGCATTTGATGATGTTTTATTTTGTACCATAGACTTGCATTACTATGCCTAATTTGGCTACACTGTTAAACGGGGCAATGCAAACATATAGACAAAAATGATATGCACATTCATGAATAATGCTTGGAAATACTGCAAATATGTGAAAATCAAAAAAGAGTGGTCTGTTCCTTTAAGAACACGACTGTTCGGAGATAGTACTGTAAGGCAGAGTATTTCGATAGGCCCTGAGCGTGTGTGTGTGTGTGTGTGTGTGCGTGTGTGTGTGCGTGTGCGTGTGTCCGTGTGTCCGTGTGTGTGTGTATTTATTCTTCTGTGGGATCACCCATGCTGTGCCATGCACATGGATGAAGTTGAACTTGACACAAGAACAATAAAAAAAGCCGTTTGTGTATGCAATAATGTTTTTGAAAGAATTTCACAACTATCAGATAATATATCTTACCCTTCACCCATACATGCAGAAACACACACACACACCTACATATTAGAATTGGATATGTGTGCATGCGAGTGTGTGTGTGTGTGTGTGTGTGTGTGTGTGTGTGTGTGTGTGTGTGTGTGTGTGTGTGTGTGTGTGTGTGTCGGGGTCCTCACCTCGGTGACCCCTGCAGCATAGGCACACATTGGGAGCACACCTGGTTTACCCCTAGTGAGGCCGTAACTCACAACGACACTTTTACTGTCAGGAATCTCAGACATATTGATTTTATTACAACACCCTCTCTCTGGCCTGTGAATATTGACGAGCTCTCGTCTCGAACACGCACACGCGCATGCACACACGCGCGCACGCGCACACGCACACGCACACGCACACGCACACGCACACACACACAAAAAGTACTTTTAAACTGGGTGCTAATATGCACCCTAGAAGACATGCAAATGTGGAGAGATACAAAAATGCCTTAAGGCAGATCTATAAACACGCATGCATGACATGCCCACCCCGACACACAAGCACACTTGCACATTTTTTTTTAAAAATGATTATCCGAAGCACCTTACAGATATTACGGGGTCTGACCGTCTTGGTTACAGTCCCTGGAGCAATGTGGGGTTAGGTGCCTTGCTCAAGGGGCACTTCAGGCATGGACAGAGGGAGAGGTAAGGGGGGCTTTTGGACCAAAAACTCTGTCATCTACAGACCAACTCCCACGGCTGGATCCAACTCCCTAACCATTAAGCTAGATTTATGCTTCGGACGCATAGCCTCTGCGTCCGTCCGTCTTGTGTCTGTGCGAGCCCAGGCCCCCCGCGCAGAGGCTCTGCGCCCGTCGTCGAGCGCCTCGAAAAAAAATCCCAACTATCCGTCCAACGGACGCGGAGGACGCAGACAAAAAGGTGCTATGATTGGTCGTCTGTCTCACTACTTCCTTGTTCTTGTGGCAGCAGCGCAATGCCGGTAGTTTGCGAGAGCAGAGCTGTAGCCTATTCTGTTAAAAAACTATATTAATGAAAGCGTGAAAGTCCATTGGGAAACTCCAACTTCCATTGTCATTGTGACACAGCACTCCACAGCACACAAGTGAACACTGTACACTGCACACAACGAAATTGCATTTATGCCTCACCCGTGCAAGGGGGCAGCCCTCAGTGGCGCCCCATGGGGAGCAGTGCGGTGGGATGGTACCATGCTCAGGGTACCTCAGTCATGGAGGGGGATGGGGGAGAGCACTGGTTGATTACTCCCCCCACCAACCTGGCGGGTCGGGAGTCGAACCGGCAACCTCTGGGATGCAAGTCTGACGCCCTAACCGCTCACCCATGACTGCCCATAATGCCTTGTGTATAAATGTGTGTACACCACGGCTGCCCCCTTACCGCTAACCCCTAACGTACATACAAAGCGGATTCCAAAAAAGTTGGGACACTTTGTAATTTGTGAATAAAATCAAAATGCTGGCATTTTCAAAACATTCAATATGTTAACAAGGTAGAACATTATGCACTGACAACATATCAGTTGTTAAAGTCAAGCAGAATTATTGTTTTGAGGTAATTATGTGATCATTTAAAATTTCACCCTTGCAACAAATCCCAAAAAAGTTGGGACAGGGCCAATAAAATGCTTTTTATATTGGATAAGACTAAACACAACACAAGGGATGAGACTGAACAGTTAGATACTTTGACTGATGGCATAATTTTATTGAAAAATTAGATATTTTGATGTGCGAGACATGATTTCAGCAGCTCAACTGATAGGTGTGTTCTTCAACTTGTTTACCTTTTTGTTATGCTTAATATGTGGCATATCCTGACTGCAAGAAAACAATTTTGTGACCTGTTTACTCTAATGATGGATCACACTGTTGGAACATAGTAGAGATTGAAATTTGCCACCTTTATGGGGCAATATCTAAAGGCGGTGCTCCAAAATAATGCCTTGGTAGCTATGTTTGCTGTTTAAAGTCTGTATGTATCATTCAGCATTCATTTTAATTCTCTACATGAGTAAGAAGACCCTAACCAAGTCACCTCCGCACCCCCTTACCATCATATATGCTGTCTTTCAGACTGACCACTAAATCAAGCTGAAGTATTCATTTTCTATATAACCTGGAGGGTGCATGACTCCATAATTTTCAAAATGGATTAAATATTTACCATTCTGTAATCAGAAAACAGTTTCACATTTCTCCTAGGTCCATAGAATGAGCTTTTCCGCACACGACACTGTTTAATGTCTGCATCATGTGCATTAATCAAGTGTTGTGTTTATGGTCATTTTTTCGAGAGCTGTCATTGCTGGAGTGTCATAGTTTGCTTATTGACCACGAGTATGTCATGATCTCATAACTCGTGCAATGATTACACAGAACTCTATATTACGGAAGTAAGCCTTATATGCCTGCAATTTTGATAATTCAATCTTTCTGTGTAATAGATAAGTAATTAGTCCCTCAAAATCTTCGCCGCTGAATGACATAGCCTTTATGTGATGGTATTTTATTTGTGCATTCATGTTGGCAGTCAATATAGTTCCTTTTAAAATATTCTTCCTTGTGTAATTTTTAGAATTATCCAACTATTACAACATGTTTTGGCCCTGTCCCAACTTTTTTGAGATTTGTTGCATGGGCCAAATTTTAAATGATCACATAATTACCTCAAAACAATAATTCTGCTCAACTTTAACAACTGATATGTTGTCTGTACATAATGCTCTACCTTATTAACATATTAGATGTTTTAAAAATGCCAGCATTTTGATTTTATTCACAAAATACAAAGTGTCCCAACTTTTTTGGAATCCGCTTGTATATGAGCTCCTCACATACTCCAGTCAAAACAGCAGACTGTTTTGATTCTGTCGGTTCCTTTATGTAACCAAAAGAGAATAATATGAATATCGCAAACATCAACCCTAAATCATGTACCTCTTTGCATCCAAACACCTCACTTTCCAAATAACCTCGAAAACTCTAAACCTCCAAACTGACCAAACCGCAACCACAAATAGGGTAAACAAGTTGTGGAAAAAGAACAGGAGGAACAAGGACGGAAAAATATCAAAGAGAGGAGTTAATGTTCCACTATCCAAAGCTATTAGATCTCCGGTACTGATGGTAGTGCTGGAGGCCAATTCAAAGCAGTGCTGGGCTGGAATCGCAAAATGGCCCGGGCTTTTTTGACATAAACCAGACCCTTACTTTTCTACAAAATCATGATTAGCTTAGCTCAGTGCATTGTCTATATTAACTAGATAGATCAATAGGCCAACCAGAAAATAAGAGAAAATATCAACAACAGTATCTGCCCCCAAGGACTGTCGGACCACCAGGAAAATGCCCTGTATGCCAGATAACCAGTCCAGCCCTGATTCGAAGGAAAAGGTCTCTGCTGATGGTCTGCTGGGCAGCGGCCGATCTTAGCTCTTTGTGTGTTATCACCATCAGCCTAACCAAGAACAAATGTGGCGCCTGCAACAACACAGGCTGTGGAGAAGAGAACAGAGTAGAGTTAAGAGATCTTGGCTGTGGAGAGGAGAACAGAGTAAAGTTAAGATCTTGACTGTGGAGAGGAGAACAGAGTAGAGAAGAGATCTTGGCTGGTCCAGAGCTGCACTTCCTACTGTGGTCACTGCTCAGACCTGACGTGAGCTGGCCAGGATGCTGCAGCCATGGCGCTCATGTATGTAGTACACTGCGGCGGGCGGTGGTCGCCTAACTCAGGTGGTAGAGGAGCCGTTGAGAAACACAAAGGTTGCAGGTTTGAGCCCCGCTCTGCCTGACTCCATCGGTGTGTCCTTGAGCAAGATACTTAACCCGAAGTTGCTCCTGGTGGCAGGGTGGTACCCTGCGTGGCAGCCACGGCCACTGGTGTGTGAATGTGAATGTGAATGTGAATGGGTGAATGTGAGGCATCCAATGTAAAGCGCTTTGAGTGCTCGAAGGAGAAGAAAGGCGCTTTATAAATGCAGTCCTTTTACCATTTACTGTATGCACATGCTCACATTAACATTCAGTACGCATTCACGCACGCATGCGCACACACACACACACACACACACACACACACACACACACACACACACGCACGCACGCACGCACGCACGCACGCACACGCACGTCTACTGCTTTCTCAAAGAAAGTCACACAACCACACCCTCACCCACATGCACACATCTCTACTGCCTTCTAAAAGAAAGTCACGCACCCACCCACACCCACAGACAAAACAGTAATAGTTGAGTTTAATATTGTTGAGTTTTCCCCTTCATGCCATTGTGCCCGTCAGACCATAGGGGCCAGCCAGGGAATGAACACAGTGGAGCCTTTTTCAAGCCATTGTCATAAGAAAAATGGATGGCCAAAAGCAATAGGAATATGGCCAACAGAAAATGTCAAATAACAATTCCAACAAAGTCTTCCAAGAGAGGGCCTCCGCCTTTTAAAGTGGCTATAGTCTTGTGGTGGTGCATTGGCTTTGGAATAATGGCAGTTCAAAATCAGGGAGACTGAAGCTCACACCCAAAGAAAAACGAACGTTTTGGGTGACCCATTCTCTGAGAAATAATTGCACTTTGTAAACAGCACACCTTTTGGGGGCATCTGCGAGCTTCAGTCTCCCCGATTTTGGAAGCTTTCAAAAAATGAAGTAACAGTAGTAGCTACGATCCACACGGCAGTCCTGTATGGCTCTGAAACTCTGCCAGCTCTAAAATAGGGTGCACTGCCTGGCCTGCCTGGGTTGAAAAGGGCCTGCCTGGGTTGAAAAGGACCTGCCTGGGTTGAAAAGGACCTGCCTGGGTTGAAAAGGGCCTGTCTGGGTTGAAAAGGGCCTGTCTGGGTTGAAAAGGGCCTGTCTGGGTTGAAAAGGGCCTGCCTGGGTTGAAAAGGACCTGCCTGGGTTGAAAAGGACCTGCCTGGGTTGAAAAGGGCCTGCCTGGGTTGAAAAGGGCCTGCCTGGGTTGAAAAGGGCTTGTCTGGGTTGAAAAGGACCTGCCTGGGTTGAAAAGGGCCTGCCTGGGTTGAAAAGGGCCTGCCTGGGTTGAAAAGGGCCTGCCTGGGTTGAAAAGGACCTGCCTGGGTTGAAAAGGGCCTGCCTGGGTTGAAAAGGACCTGCCTGGGTTGAAAAGGGCTTGTCTGGGTTGAAAAGGACCTGCCTGGGTTGAAAAGGGCTTGTCTGGGTTGAAAAGGACCTGCCTGGGTTGAAAAGGACCTGCCTGGGTTGAAAAGGGCTTGTCTGGGTTGAAAAGGACCTGCCTGGGTTGAAAAGGACCTGCCTGGGTTGAAAAGGACCTGCCTGGGTTGAAAAGGACCTGCCTGGGTTGAAAAGGGCCTGTCTGGGTTGAAAAGGACCTGCCTGGGTTGAAAAGGGCCTGTCTGGGTTGAAAGGGCCCTCCCGCCCTGGCACTGCAGAGCAGAAATCTTTTAATGGGCTACCACTCAGGGCCACCAGGGCCACTGTAAGTGACAGAAGCAGATCCAAGAAAGAAAGAAAGAAAGAAAGAAAGAAAGAAAGAAAGAAAGAAAGAAAGAGAGAGAGAGACAGAGAGAGAGAGAGAGAGAGAGAGAGACAGAGAGAGAGAGAGAGAGAGAGAGAGAGATGAAGTGAGATAGAGGGGTAGAGAATTGAATGACAGAGGAAAGTGGAAGATGGATGAACGAGACAGATGCACAGACAGAGAGAGAAAGAGAGAAAAGACAGGGAGATGGAAGGAGAGAGAAAAAGAAATGAAATGCGAGAGAAATGAAGAGATGAAGAGAGAGAGAGAGAGAGAGAGAGAGAAGGAGAGGGTGGAGTATAGGGTTAGGGTTGAAGTCAAATTAGAAACACCCGGTGACCAGAGTAAATGGGAAATGAGCACAGGAGCTAAAAGAGGGAGTCCATAAATGACATCAGCAGTCACTTCAAGAGGCCGCCATTACACACACCAAAAACAGAAGAAAAAAGGACCTCACATAACCAGTAACCAGCGTGTGTGTGCATGTGTGTGCGTGTGTGCGTTTATGAGTACTGTGTGTGTGCATGTGCGTGTGCGTGTGTGTGTTTATGAGTACTGTATGTGTGGGCATGTGCTATGTGCGCGTGCACATGTGCGTGTGTGCTCTATATGGGTACTGTATGTGTGCGTGCGTGCGTGCGTGCGTGCGTGCGTGCCAGTGCATACGTGCGTCCGTGCGTGCATGTGTGCCATCAGTATCCCCTCCTTTGATGTGCTGTAGTTCCAACCGCCATGACCTGCTGTCACTCGCTCACATCTGTGAGTGCATGACCTCCAGTGGGCCCTGTCGTTTACGAGATCGTCTGACACACTAATGCCAACAGCACAGCTGCCTGCCTTCCTATGCCTGCCTGCCTTCGCTTAGCTGCCTGCCTGCCTGCCTGCCTATGCCTAGCTGTGCAAGACCCACATCGAATTAACTTAACCCATTGACGGCTAAAGGCACCTGCAAAAAAGGGCGCTGAATGCCTGAGCCCTTTTTAAGAAAGGCTGCCCTCAGCCTTTAAAAACCTAAATATCTCAGCTTCTGAAGCACATAAAAATATGCACTAAGTTGCATTTAAATGCCAAGACCCTCTTTCATTGGAATGAGTTCATTCATCTCAAACAAACAGAGATTTTAAAATAAGTTGTCTCAAATCTCATGAGCCTGATTGTTACGTAATGCAGCTCCAGGCGCCAGGGCCAATGTTGCGCAACGCAACATCAGGCATCAATGGGTTAAGGAAGGCAATGTGTGCATTTGAGAACTGCATGTGTGTATATACCGGTATGTGTGTGTGTGTGCGTGCGTGTGCTTTAAGTGTGCCATGTGTGGGTGCATGCTATGCATGAGAGCTGCCTGCCTGCCTGCCTATGCCTAGTCCTGCAAGACCCACATCGAATTAAGTTGAGGAAGCTAATAAAATTCATTTGTTGACAACAGGGGCCTAGCACAGTTAAGCCATGACTGTCTCTGATAGTGGAGGAGCTGCCCAAACAGCTGGTCCAACTGCAGCTCCAAATGTCTAAGGCAATATAATTTTAATGTTATGCTGTTTCAATGGGAGTTGGAGTATTCCAGTTGGGCTTTCACTGTCACTATACTAGTGTGGTGTGTGCATGTTCGTCCTGTCCTAAAGTGTACATTACATTATATGACATTTGGCTGATGCTTTTATCCAAAGAGACATACAGATATTTACAGGGTATTGGTTACAGTCCCTGGAGCGATGTGGGGTTACGTACCCTGTTCAAGGGCTCCTCCGGTAGGGAGAGGAAAGATGGGATTTGAACCTGCATCCCTCTGAATTAAAGCCCATCTCCTTAACCATTAGGCCACGGCTGCCTGTGAAACTCTTTGGCTGCTTGGTTAAGTTTAGTGCAACACACATGTAGAGGCCCAGACTTCAGGCCCAGACTTCATATTTGTTTTTTTTGCCTTAATTTTGGTGTTTAGGAGAGGCTTTCCAACCGAAACAAACAGAGACTCGCGACATGAGTAGTTGCACCCAAGTGGTCGTGCTGCCCCACCAACTAAGCTTTCTTTCATAAAGAAAATGAAAAAGTAAAAGAAAACACAAACGCTTCTACTGTACAACATGCTGGCTAGTAGTGTAGTGTGTGCATGTCCGTTCTGGCCGATGGGACAACACGCATGCAGAGCTGAAAATAAAGTCCGTCACACCAAGCTCCTATTTCTCTTACTGTGAAGTGACGTTTCGGGCAGCAAGGGGAGCTTGGTGTTGCAGACTTTGTTTTCAGTTTTCGTGTGACTTAGCAAGTCCTGCACCCAATCTTTTTGAGACGGATGTGCGTGTTTTGTTTTTTTTGTTACACAACACACATGCAGACCATTTGCCATTATGGTCCAAATGGCCCAGACATCACACTTGTGTTTTGGTGTTTAAGAGAGGTTTTGCAACCGAAGCAAACAGAGAGTCGCGACATTAGTAGTTGCACCCAAGTCGTCGTGCTGCTCCACCAACCAGGCATAGTTTCACCACATTTTTTCAAAGAAAGAAAATGAAAAAGGAAAAAAGAAAAAGGAAAAAGAAAAAGAAAAACACAGTTGCTGAGAATGAGAAAGAAAAAAATGAGAAAAAAAGATTGCTGGGAACATCCAGGCCCTCCTCCATCAGGCCTCCGTCTGCTATTTGCCCAACAATGACTGGAAAAGAAAACAAACTGCAAAGTCCAGAACAAGAAACAAACATTGCAGTGGCTCTTCGGGCCCCGGCGTTGGAGGAACGCTAAGATGCCTACAGCTGGAGAACAGGGATGTGACGCAGACTCCCACTCTTCATCTTCCATCATCATCGCATTCCTCATCCTCCTCATCCCCAGCGAGGAGGGTTATATTAGGATGCATGTAGCTAGAGAACAGGGATGTGGATGTTTGTGACGCAGACTCTTATTCTTCATCATCATCATCATCATCATCATCATCAAATTCTTCATCATCCTCATCCCCGGCGATGAGGGTTAGGATGCATGTAGCTAGATAACATCTGAAATGTTTCACTTTTGGCCAATCAGGGGCCCCCCTGGCCTGGCAGATGGGGGGCCTCAAGGCTGCAGCCATATCTAGCCTGTGCGCTAATCTGGCCCTGTCCTCATCCCTTTACAGCTGTGTAGCACGCCCATCCACCCATCCACCCATCTATCCATCGCGCCACTCGCCTTCGCATGCTGGCCTGCACCATTTATGGCAGAAGAATTGTGGTCCGAAAATTCCCCCTTTTCAGCTGCCACTGTGGCTGAGTATTGATACTCTCTGTTTGTACTGTGTGTGTGCGTGTGTGTGTGCGCGCGCGCGCGTGTGTGTGTGTGTATGTGTGTGTGTGTGTGTGTGTGTGTGTGTCGTGCCTGTGAATGTGAGTGTGCGTGTGTGCGTGTGCATAAAGGAGAAAACTCCACGATATTAAACTCAACTATTGCCATGCTGTTTGTGGGTGTGGGTGGGTGACAGGCTTTCTTTGAGAAGGCGTGCAAGCGTGTGTGCGTGCGTATGTGCGTGTGTGTGTACGTGCGCATGTGCGTGTGCATGACCATGGTATGTGTGTGGGTGTTTAAAGACACGATCAAAGATGTTTGTCGTTAGAGCACAAATGAGAAGTGCAGTGCAGTACAAAAGTAGATCAACTGCAGGCAATGCTTCTGTGCAAGGTTCTGTGTGTGCATGCATGCGTGCAGAGATGTATAAAGTACTTCGTTACTTTTACTTTGTTACTACACATCTCTGCATGCGTGTTTATGTGGGAGTGTGTATGCGCATAAGGAGGAGCTATGCATATCAGTTTGCATCTCCATATCTAACTATCTAAGCAATGAATATCTAAACCAAACATGTAGAGTGTATGCAGACATTTCTTTCTGAGACATGGTTTTATCTGTTAGGTTTTATGGCTGCATTTATGTGCATGAGAAATTGTGTGTGTGTGTGTGTGTGTGTGTGTGTGTGTGTGTGTGTGTGTGTGTGTGTGTGTGTGTGTTTGTGTGTGTGTGTGTGTGTGTGTGTGTGTGTGTGTGTGTGTGTGTGTGTGTGTGTGTGTGTGTGTGTGTGCTTGTGTGTGAGATAAAATGGAATAAAAAGAAAGAGAGTAAGAGAGAGTGCCGGACTGCGAGGGAGAGACGGAAAGACAGAGAAAGAAAGTGAGGAAGAGAGTGAAAGAAAGACAGAAAGAAAGAAAGACAGAAAGAAAGAAAGACAGAAAGAAAGAAAGAAAGAAAGAAAGAAAGAAAGAAAGAAAGAAAGAAAGAAAGAAAGAAAGAAAGAAAGAAAGAAAGAAAGAAAGAGTGAGACAGAAAGGAACAGGAAAGAGTGCGCAGCGATGGGCCGCCGGAGCGGGGGAGAGGGCGGAGGGCAGGGGTGTGTGTGTGTGTGTGTGTGTGTGTGTGTGTGTGTGTGTGTGTGTGTGTGTGTGTGTGTGTGTGTGTGTGTGTGTGTGCTGAGGGCGCAGGGCAGGGGTGTGTTTGTGTTGGCCGGATGGCTGGCGGAATGTGTTCTGTAATGCGGGGGAGCCACAAAAGGAAAAGAAATCAGCGGGCCAATTATTCCCGGCTCCTCTCCTCTCCTCTCCTCCTCGGGACAACACAAGGGAGGGCTGGAATCGTGTGTGTGTGTGTGTGTGTGTGTGTGTGTGTAGTGTGTAGTGTGTAGTGTGTAGTGTGTAGTGTGTTGCGTTTAGCGTGTAGCACGCACACATGTGTGTGTGTGTGTATGTGTGTGTGAGTGTGTGAGTGTGTGTGTGAGTGTGCGAGTGAGTGAGTGTTTGTGTAGCGTGTGTGTGTGTGTGTGCGTGCGTGCGTGCGTGTTGGAATAGCAGGAGGAAGGAGGAAGAAGGCCTGATTATCCCCTCATCTGCGGGCCTGAGCGGACCCACATGCGTTTGGACAACCCATCAACCCCACAGCCCTCTATCCTTTAATCCCATCGCCCTGTAGTAACCAATATACAGTACAATCACAAAGACAGTGTGTGTGTGAGTGTGTGAGTGTGCGAGTGTGCGAGTGTGCGTGTTACAGTACAACCACAAAGAAGGGGGATGGATCAGAGATACCTTTTTTTAAGCATAACAGACTTTAACAGATAATACCTCTCCCTAGCAACACCGTGGGCTTGGTAGAAACTGTTCCAGATACTAAGAACGATCAAGCTGCGGTACTACAAAGATAGAAGAGAGAGACATAAACAAAACAGGTGTTGATTAAGTGTTTAGTGCTTTCTAGGGTGTTAGGCGTGGGAGAGGAGGCGTGTAGGTGAAGAGCTGTCAGACGCATCATGAACAATCTAAGGGATGAGCCTAACTTTGCAGCAAACTGCCTTCTAACACATCTGGGAGACAGTGATGTGTGACTTTATCGTTTGTACTATTAATACCTTAAAACCTAAAGTGCCTGAAAACATTGCTCACGGCACACGCTTTACATCCACACCTGATTACCAGGAGTTGTTTTGGAGAAGGACATAATTACAGTTTTTCACCTCGACAGCGACTTAGTTTAAACAGTATATCTTTTCCACACGGCAACACGGCAGCAAGCTCGCACAGGTTTCTGTCTCTCTCCAGCCAAGATGCATGACGACAGGTAAGCTCTTAAACGGCTGTCTGTGTCTATGTCTATGGCTGGCGGGCGGGCAGGCGGGCGGGTGGGCAGGCTACCAAGCTCTGGAGAAAGTGACCTCACCTCACTACTCCTTTGCTGGCAAGAAAAGAGAAAAGTTAGCGGAGCCATCCGAAGCAAAAGAAGTCCCCTGATGGACAGCTTTAGGGTCCCTCTGAAGGCCTGCGCTCTGCCTTGGCAAGAGGTGCAGTGCAGTGCAGTGCTGTGCTGTGCAGCAGAAGCCAGAAGCAGGCAGAGGATGGAGACATGGTAGTGAAAAAGGGGAGAACAGTTAGAGAGAGAGAGAGAGAGAAAAAAAGAGAGAGATAGAAGTGAAAAAGATAGGTAGGATGAGAGAAAGAGAGAGAGAGAGAGAGAGAGAGAGAGAGAGAGAGAGAGAGAGAGAGAGAGAGAGAGAGAGAGAGAGAGAGAGAGAGAGAGAGAGAGAGAGAGAGAGAGAGAGAGAGAGAGAGAGAGAGAGAGAGAGAGAACAAGAGAGAACAAGAGAGAGGGTGAACGGTAGGTGAACGGGAGGGAAAATGACAAAAGACAGTTTGTGGCAAATCAATTGTGGCCGCGTGAGAGAGCACCGTGGCCAAGGCTGCGGTTTTAGCAGAGAGAGTAGAGAGAGAGAGAGGTTCCATAGGCCCATTGTTTCCGGGTTCTATTATTGGGGGGGAAATCCCCCTTTAGGCAGACCTAGGCAGACCTAAGGACTGTTCTATTCAATGCTAGGAGCATTATGACACGCGCTAGGTGCCCATAGAAACCTATTATGTTGGCATATCTCTATACTTAAAGAATCTCTGGTTTAAGTGCAGTGCGCCAGGAAGTGGCTCGGTGACAGCAAATGCGAGGGAAGGAAGCTGATTGGTTCAATCCTTCCCCTTCACACGAAAAACCTCATGACACTTACTGGTTCTCTTCACACACAAAAAAAAAAATCTGCATGACGCCCGCACCTCCACCCCCTTTTTCCACCCACCCAAACTTACAGCATGTTTAAGGAACGTTTCTGTAGTGGCTGCTCTGCAGAGGTGTACACCCCCAACCCCAACCCCCTCCATTGTTTAAGATGTATGCAGGGCCACTGACAGCTTTGGCTGGGCCCGGGACAAAGTCATCTGAAAGGGCCCCTTCACCCAATACATGCAATGTAATGAGGACCCAATTCTGAGGCCCCCCTCTCTCCCTGGGCCTGGGACAACTGACCCCTATGATCCCCCTAGTCAGCTTCCCTGGACGTATGGATGTATGTCTGTATGCGCAAGTCGCCTGTAGTTCTTGCCATTTCCTGCCAAGGCCGTCACGTTTGCCTGCATAGGCTGATGATGTGCGTGTGTCCCTGGGATGACACTCTCCACTGACATAACACAACTTTACACCGTGTAGTAGGCTACCCGGCTTGGGGGTGCATCTCTCCAAAAACTGGGGTTGCTTACTACGTTAGCTACTTCGTTGTTTGCGATGTAATTTCTCATTGGCGACTATCCAAGTACACAACTACTGGATACACAACAACCAGGCCCCTAAACTAACACCAGCCAACCAGCCAAATGCTGGTGAAATTTCTGTTTAGATGGTAGACCAACTCACTAGCCACTGTGTGACCCATTAGTGAGTGTGTGTTTAGTTAGTGAAATTAACATTCTACTAGTCATTTTGGCTGGGAAAGAAAAAAGTTAATTTAGGGCCCTGGCAACAACGCTTTTCAGAAATGCCTCTAAATTTCCGAGTATTTTCAAATGAAAACAAACCCAGTATTCCTCTCCAGCAGCAGCAGAAGGCAGCACGCCATCCTCCCCAGTTATGGTTCTAATGGTGGACAAAACAATAGGACGGAGGAAGATTTTTTTTGTTGAACTTAAACTGTTCTATTCACTTAAAGCTGTAATAAAATGTATTTCCCTATTGTGCAACTACTTTAAAGCAATTTGGGCTGAACTGTGTTGTGTTTTGAATGTGCTATACACAAAAAAATGACTTGATTACAGTTGTTGTCTGTCACACGGCTAAATGCACATGTGCACGAATGGGTAATTTAGTATGTGGGGACATGAAAACAAACAGAGAAAAGTCTTACAGTGCAGAGCTGACAGGAGACAGCAAGACATGTGATTAGGAAGAGTTGCTTTCCTTGCAGTCTTATGTTTCTGTGTGTGTGTGTGTGTGTGTTTGTGTGTGTGTGTGTGTGTGTGTGTGTGTGTGTGCGTGCGCGGGTTTATGCGTGAGAGAGAGAGAGAGAGAGAGAGAGAGAGAGAGAGCAGCTAGTAGTGACCGCTTGTCCTGATGCCAAAAAAATGTGTGTGTGTGTGTGTGTGTGTGTGTGTGTGTGTGTGTGTGTGTGTGTGTGTGTGTGTGTGTGTGTGTGTGTGTGTGTGTGTGTGTGTGTGTGTGTGTGTGTTGTCCTAAGCAGAGTTAAATTAATTGGGGGGTACTGTACACAAGCACGTGCTGTGGCACATCGCCATCAGACAGACAGACACTACAGTTACTCTACAGTAGTCATCATCCCTCCGATGGGTGCAGGTCGAGACACGATGATGCAGATCACACACACACGCACGCACACACACACACACACAGGGCCTGATAACCCTTCTCTTCATATGGGTACTTGCTGCGGAGCAGTAACAAGGCTGGGGTGTGGTTCTCAAAAGCATAGTTGTTAGCCAATAAGCAACTTGGGTAGTTGCCAATGGGCCAATTGCATTGTGAACAACACAATAACTAACGCAGTAAGTAACTATGGCTTCGAGAAACGCACCCCTGGGCAGGGAGCAGCACTGTCCCATAGAGCTTGAAAGTCCCTCCCCTTAGTTCCGCATTTCACGGGACCTAAGATGACCATCCAACAACATGGTAGCGAGTAAATATCTTCCGATCTCAGTCATTACATGCGCTGGGCTACAAATATGCTGTTTAAGAGGCTAGATAAAGATTATTCATGCAGAAGTATCAATGTTTTGTTCCGAGGCCGTCTGCATGAAAAATGTGAAGAAACACAGCTTAGGGGTTTGTACGAAAAATTAAACAAAAATATCAGAAACAACATATGTGGAGCTCGTGGCACAACTCGAAGGGGATCGAAATATCATTTTAATACCGCCATTGGATTACATGCTACGATTTTCGTCTAAAAACGCAGTTGAGGTCCCATGAAATCGGGGGAAGTGACGTCACTTTTAAGCTCTATAGGCGAAGAAGGCAAACACTCACACAAGCAGTCTGTTAAGATTATTATTCATCTGGATCGTAATGCCCATAGAGTTTAGCTGTAAGAAACTCGACTTTCTTCATTGAGCTTGAAAACATTTCATTTCGACCTCATTCCAACAAGCATCTTCAGTTCCAACGCGTTTGCTTCAGCTCCCATTTCAGGTTGCATTTCTCGAAAGCATAATTCCAAGCCAGTTAGCAACTTGGGTGTTTGCCAATGGAAAAATGCATCACAACCAACACAGTAGCTAACACAGTTAGCAACTATGGTTTTGAGAAATGCACCAGTTCAGTTGCTTACAGATAAACTCACAGCACAAGCTCAAACACTCAATACTCCCTCTCCAATTCTGGCAGTTTTGGGACGGATTGAATGAGTGCAACACTCTCTCCACTGTCTGATCTCTATACAGATAGTATGTGCAGTGCGCACGTTGAGGCACGATATAGAACAAACAAAGTGTCTTTTTGGTAGTCATCATGACATACATCTTTTATCTTCATGCAGGCGCAGCTGCAAGGCCTGAAGATGTAACATTGGTGAAGTATGTGGGTGGGGTTAGCTACAAGCACACTTCTACTCCATCACACAAAAACGCAAATACACAATCATAACAGTTGACGGGCCTATTGAGGGCAAAACTGTACATGGTCTCAGCAGACATCCAATCTGTGGGTATCGAGTGACGTCAGATGGCGGCGAAGATTGTGTTTTAGATGGACAGACCAATGGACCGACCCACCGACCCACCGACAGACATAGCCTCTTATAGAGATGCTAGGACGCATCTAAAAAGTGGTTACGCCTATGCATTTTGACTGCAAACCAGTCTTCATCAGGGTACAATCAGTGCTCAGCAGCACTTAGCCAAGACAAGCTATGGGGGCTTCTTCTCATCATCACGCATCACAGGCCAGTGGAGTTGCAGCTTCCTGGAAACAAACTGCAGGACACTAAACAGAGAGACAGCTATAGCAGCCCTAATCAGCAGCAGTGTTGCCAGATTGGTCTGTTTCCCGCCCAATTGGGCTGCTAAGGATGGCCGTGTGCGGGTAAAAATGGCATTTAGCAGAAAAACCCGCCCAATTATTGCTATAGATATCAATAGAATTGGGCTGGATTTTGTGCTACTAGGCGGGTTTTAAGCACTTTTTGGGCTGGAAATCATCAGCCTCATCTGGCAACCTTAATCAGCAGTAGCCAGACAGCTCTAGCAGCCCTAATCAGCAGTAGCCATCTGAAGACAGGGCTGGACTGGGTGAAAGGCTGGGTCAAGCTGGGCATTTTCAGCCAACAGGTTCACCAGGCAATTGACAGAGACAATGAAGCCATGTGACGCCCTATTTAGTGTAGAGGCAAGAGGACTAATATCACTACATTGAGGACAGAGCCAGGCAAAAAATCATCAACAGTCCACCCATCGGGCAAATGCCCTGTATGCCTTATGGCCAATGCAGCCATGTCTGAAGAAGAAGCCCAAAAACAAAAACACCAAAGCTCCTAGCAGAGCAGATGAGAGCCTAAATGTTTGCTTTGAGGAAAAGGAGGACGTACACTACAGGATAGAGGTAGAGGCAAACAGAAAACAGGAAAAAAGATGGTGATTATGGAGTGCAGTGGGAAGAGAGGTTTGAGATGGAGAAGAAGGGGATTAAACATCTGTTTTGGATCACGGACAGAAGGCTTTGGGTACCCACCACAAGCAGGCAGCGCGGCAGGCCAAGTGCGGAGAGAAACCTCCCACGTCTCTCCACTACCACACCCCACTACACACACACACACACACACACTTGGACTTGGGCTTTTCTACACCCCACTCCACATACACACACACTTAGGCTTTTCTACATCCCCACTCCACACACACACACCCACACACACTTGGACTTTTCTACACCCAACACACACACACACACAGGCACACGCACAAGCACTTGATTTCTATACTCTGCAGGGTATCATGCAGTGCCGGAGGCTAGGTTCATCCACAAATTATTAGAAATGCAAAGAAGTGCAGAGAGAGAGAGAGAGAGAGATAGAGAGAGCGAGAGAGAGAGAGAGAGAGAGAGAGAGAGAGAGAGAGAGAGAGAGAGAGAGAGAGCGAGAGAGAGAGAAAGAAGAACAGAAAAAAGACAAAAAGACAAAGAAAGAAAGAAAGAAAGAAAGAAAGAAAGAAAGAAAGAAAGAAAGCTGCCAAATACCAGCTGTTTCCTGTTCCCTCAGTACAGAGGTGGTAGTCATCTTCTCATTAGCAGATGAGTTCTTCAGAAAGCCTCACATTCTCAGTGTCATGGTGGCATATGGAAGCATGAGAAAGACCAATTAAAACGTTTGGCAGAGTTCGAAGAAGTTTTAGACGAAACAACAACCATCACATTTACTACTATAAAGCTTGCTTTCAGACATAACAAGGTGGAGCTTTCTTTCAACCACTTTAAAATGTTTCTCTACTCTACATATCAGCATCGGCAACAACAAATTCCCCATGACGGCCACCATTGGTAGCATTCATCTGACTTGCATCACACTGAGAAAGAGAGAGCGATGGAGAGATACAGAACGAGATACCGAAAAAAGAATGAGAGTAAAACATTTAAAAAGGGAGTCGAAATGGATGCAGTGAGAGAGAAAGATGGACAGGGAGGGAGAGAGGGAGGGAGAGAGAGATATACTGAGTGAAAGAAAGATGACAAGATCTTGAGAAAGGAGAGGAGAGGAAGAGAGGGCAAAACGAAAAGAAGGACAAGAAGAAAACAGGAGGAGGAGAGTGGGAAGAAAGAATATGAGCAACGAAGACACGATGGAGAGGAGAAGACTGGTGCCAGGGTGCTTTTACGAGCCCTGAGGCTTCCTACGTAGGGTTGCCAGATGACACTGATCCAAAAAAATGCTCAAAAGCTGCCAGGAAGCACTAAACCCCGCCCAATTTCAACTAAATTCTATAAATTTCTATGGCCATAAATCTGCAGAAAAACCCGCCCAAATGCCTTTTTACCCCATTATTACCCGCAGACGGCCATCCTAAGCAGCCCAATTGGACGGAAAGCCACCCAATCTGGCAACACTGCTCCTACTCTGGGCTGCATTTCTCAAAAGAGAAGTTGTTAGCCTGTTAGCAACTTCGGTAGTTGCCAATGGGAAAATGCATTGAAAACAACAAAGTAGCTAATGTAGTAAGCAACTTTGGTTTTGAGAAATCCACCCCTGGCTGACTGACTGACTGGAGGCCAGAGCTGATCCCATCTGCTCTCAATGCCGCCACAACCACCACCGCAGTGCCTGTGCTTCTCTCTCATTAGATACAGGGTGCATTCCAATAAGCAGACTTCAGTCCTTCCTTGCTCACTTGCCTGCTTGTGACCTCATGATGGAGTCACGGACGACAGAAAAGGAATTCAATATCTTGCAAAAGCACAATTCTAATGTCATTTCCTCATTTGCAATTGGGATGGTGAATGAAGAGCAGTTGCCCAAAAATTGTTGTGGCTAGGCTGAGAGCGGGGGAACTTTAATGTTTTCTCCACGGAGGCGGGGCATCTGCATATTGGAATGCACTCACAGACAGGGCTGGGTTAACGCACAGGCTATACATGGCTGCAGGCAACCAGGCACCTGCCAGGGGACCCCTGATCGGCCAGTAGTGGAAAAGTGCAGAATTGTGAAAAGATGAAATATTGAACATTTTGTCTGTCATGTAGAATACAGTTGGTATACATGTTATCCTTAATTCCTAGCTCATAATTCTAACACTGTCTATGCAAATTTGTTGCAAAACTTGCCCTCCAGGGGGGCCCACATCGACCTGTAGCCTAGGCGCTTCAGGTCATCTTAATCCGACCCTGGATACAGTGTCATCGCTAGCAGTGTAAGTGCAAGTCATTCCAACCCCCCCGACACACCTACTACAAGATACTCATACACGACATGAGTCATGACATCACACACTAGCAAAGAACCAATGGGCAGCCGTGGAGTAATGGCTGAATTATAGACCACACGGTTGCTTGCTGGGTAATATCTCTCCCTTCCTCTTCCTCCCTCCATGGCTGAAGTGCCCCTGAGCGAGGCACCTATCCCTACACTGCTCCAGGGACACTTAAATTTGAAGCTGGTCGGGTATTGCAATGACCCTGCTGCCTGTTTGTGTGCTTGTCTACCCATTGTGTGTTGGGTCATCTGCAGGGTGGTACCAAACACACATCAGGTACATGATCTAACATTGGCCAGGGGTTTCTTGCTGACGGCCTTTGTTGAAAATGTAATATTTGTTAAGGGTTTCATACTATAATTTAAATGCTGTCCAATGACTTCTGGGACACTTTCTGTCTATTGTTATGTCTATCCATATTTATATTTACTGTATGTACCTTGCTGTTGTGTGCTTGTCAATTGTATGTATTTGTGATGTTGGGGATATGCCACGAAAAATTCCTATCGACTGTCGACATGGCAATAAACTTTTGAACTGAGCTGAGATGGATCCGCCGGCGGGCCTGTTCACTCATTGCTGAAAAGGCTCAACAACAACATCATAATATTGCAGTAACGGATCCAGACTTGGTCAGGTCACTGCAATTTTGGTGACAGTAAGGTTATAACAGATGCTCTGTCTGCGCCAAGGGGACACCCTGTTCTACAGAACTCCATTGGAGGGACCTCCCAAGCAGAGAGACCGTCCGCTAGACCCCTGGAGCTGAACTGTGTCGTCTGTGGGGCAGCGGGAATTTAGTGTCCCCACTCTCTCTCCAAAACAACCCCAGCTCCCACCCTCTGCAGTCACACACACACACAGCCACACAGTAGACCAGGGGTTCCCAAGCTGGGGGTCGGGACCCCCGGTGGATGGGGGGGGGGTGGAGGTGCTGAAAGGGGGTAATAGAGAGAAGGGGTTCGGAATGAGTTACCTCTGAGTGCCTGGGACCTTCTGCTTTCCTAAGAGAGAAGGGGTTGTTTGCATAAAACCTTGATGCTTTCATATAAATACAACCATTCCATAAACTGATTAGTAACATTATTCGTATTCGTATGGCTAACAAATGAATGCACTTTTCCCTATGAAATTCAAGTTAAAATGTAGCCATATTAACCCATTTTAGCCAAAGCCCTTTTTGGGAAAGGGTGCCCTCTTCCTATTGAATCCTAAATATCTCAGCCTCCGAAGCACATACAAACATGAAATGAGTTACATTTAAAAGCACGGATTCTCCCCTTGCATTGTAATGTGTTCATTCATCTCTAACATACCCACATAGTTAATAAAACAGCTAAAATCTCAAAATCCTGAAAAAAACATATATGTGTCTCCTGGACACAATGCGTTAAGGGTCAAAAAAATGTATATTTCTAGGTCCCAAATGGGGGTCCCACTCCCAGTCCCAGCATTAAAAAAAAAACGTTTGGGAACCACGGCAGCAGACCAAGCGCCTGACAGCAAGCACATGACCGATAATAACTTTAATGAGAGAGGGAGACAGAGGCGGCGAGGTCAGAGTGGGAGTGGTGTGTGTGTGTGTGTGTGTGTGTGTGTGGTGTGTGGTGTGTGTGTGTGTGTGTGTGTGTGTGTGTGTGTGTGTGTATAGTGTGTGTATAGTGTGTGTATGTGTGTGTGTGTGTGTTGGAGTTGTTTGTCTGGGGGTGTTAGGGACAGACGGAGTAAGGGGAGCTGAAATTAAGGGAGGGCGACGACAAAAAATGTGCATACTGTAGCGTGTGTACGTGTGTGGTCGTGTGTGTCATTGTGACTGTGTGCTGTGCTGTGCTGTGCAGTGTGTGTGTGTGCGTGGCTGGGTCTGTGTGTGTCGGTCGGAGTGTTGTTGTGTAATTATATTGAGCTATGTGTTGATGGAAAAGAAGGATAAGTGACGAGTAGGCCAATACACACACACACACACACACACACACACACACACACACACACACACACACACACACACACACACACACACACACACACACACACACACACACACACACACACACACACACACAAACACACTGGAGCACACTTGAGCACACACAGACAGGGTGTGTCATTACAGAATCCCAGCAGCAGTCTGGCCAAAACAGTGACATGCTCGGACACACAGCAAACAGCCAGCCAGGAGTGTGTACTGTGCAGTGTGTGTGTGTGTGTGTGTGTGTGTGTGTGTGTGTGTGTGTGTGCGTGGCGCACGCGTGTGTGTGTGTGTGTGTGTGCAGTAGCGGCCGGTGGCTGGGGAAACAGGCAGGGCAGAAATTTTGGTGATCAAGTCCATAATAATTAAATCAATACGGTATAATTTACGAGTTTCATTGCGTGTGTAGGCAAGACAGGAGAGCGTTTTCCCATAGTGTTTGGTGTGTTAGTAAAACTCCACCTCCCGTGATACACCGCACCAGGCATGCGCGTTATCTGTTCAACTTCTGTTCTGAAGAAAGCTGTTTTTGACAGTTCTCTCCACGCAGCTAGTTCTCTTGCTCATTTAAGCAGAGTGACTGCATACACATGTTAAGACATTTGAAAAATGCTTTGTCTGCTCGCGGAGGCGGAGTTGGAGTTTGCGACAAGCAACACGACACATATGCACTCCACGCAACCGGTCAGCAACAGCAATCAGGAAAAGGCTAGCACAGCTCGCCTTCACCGTTCGTACATTACATTGATGCAACCAAAGCCCTGCAACACTATTCAATTCAGTCAGTCGTCCCCTTGCTGTCGGTTTAAATGCACCACAGAACCAAATGCCATCAATACCGGGGAAGGACGTGACTATTTTCGAAACGAGTAGCCATGGTTAAAACTTAACAGGGGAGCTCATCAACAGACTCGCTCCTGTTCTGCAATGCTAGGCAGGACCGGGTGCAAGTGTATTTTTTAGCTTTTTCGGGGACACAGCAGACAATACTGAGCATAAATGAAGCTGTCAACAACATCCCAAGCTCAATAAGCTCAGATATTTCATTAAATAACTTCCAGTTTCCCTATTTCACAAAGACTTGATTCATAATCCCTCACGCTTTGTTTTAAACTATGTAGTAAGCCCAACGCAGCTTCTCAGAGAATGTCGTCAACTAGTCGGCTAGTCGTGGGGGTGACAGCAGCAGACTTTACGAAGCTACACATTTGCTTGCTGTCTCAACATTGCAAGCCCTCAAATTTCATTAAATAACAGACAGTTACCCAACACTTCGGTCATAAAACCTTAGACTTTGCAATAGCAAATATACAAACTGTACCTACCCCAAACGTGAATCCTTCACCAGCCAACACATATCCTTCGTCAAATCCGACATGGTTATCCGTTTAATCCACCGATTTTGTGAGGGAAATTTGCGGCAATGGAGTTAATAAAATCCCACAGGTTAGAGATGAGCGGAGTAATATGTTTGCTGTGTGTTTTTCAAAGCAGGCAGGGCCACCGTGTCATTGGTCAGGGCAGATCATACATCTGCCCTGATAGCGTCCATAAAGTCGCGCTTATGTTATGATATTATGCTAAGTAGGCTACAGTGCTAATTTTGTAGAATGGGATCGGGGCTTAGCTGAGGCGCTGAGAAATCTGCCCAGGCCAGTGGCCATAGACCCTAACGTTAAACAGCCACACTAGGTGTAAACTAGACTTCTCAACAAAAATAAAACCCGATTCCACTCGCAAAGATCGTCACAAACTACACTATTGATGTAATACGATTCCCAGTGTGATT